>NC_066579.1:143734517-144038446 GCF_024323335.1 Lathyrus oleraceus | reverse complement strand
AACTCTTATAATTAGAATAAAATTTAAATTATGATAAGGTAACAACAACAACATTAACTTAAGAAATATAAATATGTATATATATGAATTGAGATAATATTTGATGCTTCATCCATCCATTTGTAATGGCTGCGGAGATAATATGGAACATATATCTCATAGTATAGTATCCACACGAATAATGGTTGGGTTGTTTTCGCCACTACAAATAATTTTCTTATATTTATATCACTAATACACACAAATAATATAAGTCAAAAAGCACAAGTAATATACTTACTTTTGGGTATAAAAGTTTGACTTTTTATCAAGTAAATTTCGTTTGATTGCATTATGTCGCTTCATCGCTCTACACATGTCGGTTAAAATTAAACATGAATAAAAACTATTCAAATCTAAAATTAAAATTTGAGTATTAAGAATAATACCACTTAACCATTCAAAGTGTTAACCACAACTTCAGGTAGCACAAAGTGCAACAAGTAAAATACAACTATAGCATTTTTCCTAGGACATATAGTAGTTAGTTGTCAATGTTCATTGCATAAACATTCAGAATAATTAATAATATGTATAAAATTGATTTATAAATGAAAACAGAAATTAACATATACTTACTCGCGGTAAAACGAGGCCAAATAATATTCTTTGTTCTTTTTCAACTTTTCTTGTACGTAAACAAATATATTATTTCATGTCGAATTGCGAGTAAGACCAAGCAGCGATGGATCTAAGAAACAATACTTATTTATATTTCTTTTAACACATAAATCATGCATGAATCTGCAAGAGTCAAATATTTATGTTAAAGTACAAGAATGTGTGAGTATAAGTAGAAATCAACATAAAACTATACTTACGAGCACCAAATTTATAATACATAATTGTCTAGGTACTCATCTCCCTTCAAAAATTCATAAATAGAATCTTTAGAAAGTACGAATAACTAAATTGGATTATGACTTAATGTAATACACATGCATGGCCAAGGAATACTTTCAAATATCATTAATATTCTCTCAATATTATCTAGTTTTAGTGGCGTGGTTTCAATGCTGCACAGGTTAGCAGAAAAACTTTATTTTGTGCTTGTATCACCCATAACTTTCTCAACTATATTCTCTTGAATTTCCAACTGATTTAGATTTGTGTGGTTGAGTAGATCCAATGAATTCAATTTATGCATCATAAAAACAACATAAATATAATACAAAATTAAAATACCTAAACAATAATAACAACAACATACAACTCATCCCTCAAACACATCGCGAGTATACTTCTCGGACATCTTCTCAAGATCCTCCTCGGCCATCCTCTTTAGCTTCTCCTCAACCTTTCTCTCTCGCTCCTCTTGCTCCTTCAAAACACTCTTCCACACCTTCTATAACAACCTCTCTCTTTCATCCTCCAAGATCCTCTCCCGATCTTCCTTTCTATAAGAACAAGATTTGGTTATGCATCTGGCATTTAGTTTTGATAATAATAATGCATTGTTTATTAGAGAATATTTGTGTACACTAATGGTTTTTATCTAGTGTGTAGCTTTTGCTAATAGGTTCTGACTCTGAAGCATTGACGTGTGACGTCATCAGATTTTGGAATCAACACACTCTGACTCTTAAGAGATACAAGTGATTTACAAGATGTTGTCAAGTTCTAGAAAGATCTTATACAACGGTTTTTATGAACGTTTATGCTAAAGCTTTTGACTGTGACTTTGATTGAAGAGCCTATGAAGGATTGTCAACCTTCAAGATTTTGTGCTCAAGTTTTGAAGATTCTAAAGAACAAGATCTGAAGACTCTAAAGACTAGGTTCTGAAGAACTGTGTCAAGACTCTAAAGATCGAGGTTCTGAATATTCTGTCAACTAGTCTCCTAATACTTCTAAGCATGCTTCAATATCATTTCATCAGAAGTCTATGAAGATTAGAAGATAAGATCAAAAGGTTTTGCATCAGAAAAATAGTACATAGTACAAGATCACCCTTCCCTCCACTGGGTTGATTTTGTGGGCTAAGGACAATACTATTGTACCATTTTGTCTCCCCTATGCAAACTGTTACACAAAGAGACAACTACAATTTGATATTCCAATTCTACCCTCCAATATATCTTTTAACTGCATATATAAAGGAGACTTAGAAGAATTGAAGAAGTTGCTAACGCTCACGCTATTGAACATACACACGCTCTCTGATATACTAAATATTTTTTGTGTATAGTCTTTGTAAACACACAAAAGTTGTTGCTTGTTATTGTGTGAGATATTCATTGTATTTGATTTGTGTTAATCTGCTTTCTTAGAAGCATTCTTTGTAAACACTATTATATATTTGTAGATGATATGATAAACACCCTAAAAAAACTCATATATCAAATGATAGATTTCGAAATCAAACTCCAACACCACACAAATATTTAACTTAATAACGTTGACATTGTTGATAGAGTTATGTCTTATATATGACAAACTACTTTTGTTAATGATTATGAATTTTTCTTCTTTTACTTTTTTTACTTTTATATATATATATATATATATATATATATATATATATATATATATATATATATATATATATATATATATATATATATATATATATATATATATATATATATATATTACGAGAAAATACAAAAAAAAATATTGTTAGAGGTTGAACCTTGAACCAACAACTCACACTTATCTAGCCAAACTACTAAATATCAGTTGATCTACCCCACTCACATTTCTTCTTATATATGAGATATATGGGAGTATGGAATTTATAGCATTTTCATGATTTCATGATTTGATTAGTATTTATAATTTCTTCTTTTATATATAATAATAGAGACATCCAAAATTGTAATTATTCATCTCATCTTAAGTTTTTTATTTGAAATATTTATTTGTCATTTTAAATTATCAATGACACATTAATCATTTGGAAAAATCTTGAGAAACATCTTGTTTTTTTTACAAGACATTATTTAAAACTTTAATTATATTATTTATTTATTTATGAATTTACTTTTAATTATTGTGTTTTTTTATGTAACCAATAAGTTATTTTTATCCCACATTCTTTTTGCAAACATATGTCAAGGTAAAAATGTCTTGAATCTGATTTATTGCTAACCTTTTTGTAACTGTTTTAGTCGTGCTTTAGGATTGAAGATTAACTTTGTCAAGTCTCGTGCGCTCTTCTACCTTGGCATCCCCAAGCCAAAAGTCCACCATATCACCGTTATCTCAGACATCCAATTCACCACAACTTAAAACAAATATTTGGGCTTCCTATCCTTAAATGAAGAGTCGAAAGGAGGACCTCAATTTTATCATTGAAAAATATAAATCAGCTAAGCCTCTTGGAAAAACAAGCTTTCAAAGAAGCCTGGAGGAATAATTCTTGCCTCCTCTTTTCTTGCCCTCATCCCATCTCAATACATGCAAAATAAATGGATCTCTAAGAGAATTTTTGGCACAATAGATTGAGTGACTCATATGAAAGTGCAGTCACATTATCATATGATAACATATTCTTTGTTTTAATCTTTTTATTAATTTGAGTGTGTATGATTCTGTTTATTCGCTTATTTGTAATTTGTTTTTTATTTAAATATTTACGTGTTTGTAATTCATTCACAAGTTAGAAAACTTAAATCAATGTGCTCATTAATTTGATTCGAATCATGTGCAATGTGTGACTCGAATCAAAACTCTTATGAAAACTAGAATTTGCCTCTGGACGGTTTGACTCAAATCATAAAATTAACTTGATTCAATCACAGCCTAATGTGACTCGAATCATATTGTGAGCTTGATTATAACCATAACTCTCCATGACAGCTAGGATTTGACTATGCCTAATTTGAATCGAATCATGAATCGAATTTGACTTGAATCACAACACCTTGTAACTCAAATCATGACTTCTCTTCACTCCAATCATAGCATCACAAATCCATTTGCCCACCTTAGATTTAAATTGTTGTTTCTTTGATAAAAAATAAAGTGAAACAATGTGGGTGAAGTCTGTAACACCCTTCTACCCAAACGACATATTTATATATATTATCAGAGTACAACATGTAGAAGAGTTTACATTTCTTTCAACTTAACAATTATCGCATCACAACATAAAACATATCATTTAATTTATTAAAACTTCGCAGCGGACAACAACACAAATATTATAATAATGTTTCAACATTATCTCAACCTTTAATCAACATAAACAACGTAAATAATAATCAACTATCTATCGAATCCCATAACCCCGGTGTCACATGACCAGAGCATTTGACTCAACTCTGTAGAATAACTCTACACTTATTCTTCAAACCTCAACAATAGCTACTCCGCTTTATCTGCACATTGCTCATCATAGATGAACATAAACACATGCAGAAGGGGTGAGAATTACATTATTAAATAATAATATAACGACAGAAATATAAACATAAATATATATTTCACGTATGCCAACACAACTCATCATCATCATCAAAATCAACAAACTCATGAACATCGTCAAAACAACACTTCAATGCAATGCACACACCCATGCATGACTCAACACGACTCGGTATACCCATTTTGTGACCACTACAGGATCACCACTCCCAGATTCATCACCATAGAATCCGAGTCCCCCGTAAGGAACCAAGCCTCTCAACAAGCCCGGAGTCAACAACATCATTGGAACTCATGTCCGTTCATCACTAGGCATCGGCCTTTCATGAATGCATGCACATCAAACATGCATCATAATCAACATAGCAACAACAACATCATATAGTCATGTTATCATCATCATTAATAGCATGACATACAACTCAACAAAACAACAACAACATCATAACGATATCACATCGTCACATAACACCTTCATAATTAAACACGTAAATTCACATATCATCATCATAACACCTCGTACGCAATCATCTGATCACTATTGATTGTTTATAGTACAACTACAGTGACTTACTAAGAGTCTCGCGACTCAACGTACTCAAAACCCACCAACATTAGCTTCTGCATTTCTCCAGTTCGCGCCGCCAACATAGGGACGCGCCGCGAAATCTCCAATACAACACAGTTCGCGCCGCGAACGAAGGGTCGCGTCGCGAACAACTTATTTCGCTTCAGTGCGCGCCGCGAAGCAGGGTTCGCGTCGCGAACAACGAATTACAGAACCCCTCTAAAACCTGCCCATTTCGCGCCGCGAACTAGGCTTCGCGCCGCGAATCGCGCGCGACAGAACCCCTCTGCTGCAGAATTCAGCGCAGCTTTGCTTCTCTACTCGCCATAACCCGTACCCCACAGCTAACAAACCAAAATCGACATTTAACAGACATATATACACAACATACTTCGACTACAGTACATATAACGCAACAGAATTCACAAATCGGAGGGTTTTCCCTCAAAACCCCAACTTTCTCAATCTCCCTAAAATCCCCAAAATCCATCAACAATCACACAGATAACACGAAATTGCTCGCATATTATCGTTTCATAATGGTTCAGACCCCTTACCTCTTTGGATTGAAGGAAGCTCCGAGCAATCTTTGGCCTTTTCCTCTTCCTTCTCTTTCTCTGCAGCTTTTCCCTTTCTCTCTGATTCTGAGACACAATACGTGAAAACAACCTAAGTTTCACTTGGACTCTTTTATCCCCTTTCCACTTTTGCCCTTCCACTCTTCATATTCCCTTTATTTATTTATTTAATTATTATTAAAATAAATAACATCTTATAATAATAATAAAATATTCCAATAATCCAACTTTATTTAATTAAATTAATAAAATAATATTAACTCAATTAAATAATTCCCTTATTTTAATCGGGGTGTTACAACTCTCCCCCACTAAAAGAGTTTTCGTCCTCGAAAACATACCTCAAGCGAATAGAGCCGGATACGATTCCTTCATCTGATCTTCACGCTCCCAAGTCAAGCTCTCACCAGCTGGACCTCCCCAAACAACTTTCACTAGAGCAATCTTCTTACCTCTCAGGGTCTTCTCTTCTCGGTCATCTATCCGAATTGGCAACACCTCAACGGTCAAATTATCCTTCACCTGGATATCATCCAACTGAACAACATGCGAAGGATCCGCAATATATTTTCTCAACTGAGATACATGAAACACATCATGCAGATTAGAAAGCGACGGCGGTAAAGCTATCCGATACGCCACTTCCCCAACTCTCTTCAAAATCTGATACGGACCCACAAACCTCGGAGTAAGCTTTTTGGACTTTAAAGCTCTACCCACCCCTGTCGTCGGAGTAACTCTCAAAAACACATGATCTCCATCTTGGAACTCAAGTGCCTTTCTCCTGTTATCATGATAACTCTTCTGACGACTCTGAGAAATCTTCATTTTCTCCTGAATCATCTTGACCCTTTCAGTCGTCTGCTGCACAATCTCAGGTCCGAGTACAACACTCTCACCTGATTCATACCAACACAATGGGGTTCTACACCTCCTACCATACAATGCTTCATATGGAGCCATACCGATACTAGCATGAAAACTATTATTATAAGTAAACTCCACCAACGGCAAATAACTATCCCAAGAACCACTCTGCTCCAACACACAAGCTCTCAACAAATCCTCCAAGGATTGGATAGTTCTTTCAGTCTGACCATCAGTCTGAGGATGATAAGCTGAACTCAACCTCAACTTAGTCCCCAACGCTTTCTGCAAACTTTCCCAAAATCTAGAAGTAAATCTGGGATCTCTATCAGACACAATACTGGATGGAATACCATGCAGCCTCACTATCTCCTCAATATACAACTCTGCCAACTTCTCTAAAGAGTGATTAATCTTCATCGGCAAGAAATGCGCCGACTTAGTCAATCGATCTACAATCACCCAAATAGAATCATTACCTTTCACCGTCCTCGGCAATCCCGTCACAAAATCCATGGAAATGCTATCCCACTTCCATTCAGGAATCTTCAAAGGTTGCATCATACCTGCCGGTTTCTGATGTTCAATCTTTGACTTCTGACAAGTCAAACAGGCATACACAAACTTAGCAACATCTCTTTTCATACCAGCCCACCAAAACAACTTCTTCAAATCTTGATACATTTTAGTCGCACCTGGATGGATACTCAATCCACTCCTATGGCCCTCTTCAAGAATACTCTTTTTCAATTCAGACACCTCAGGAACACAAACTCTACCTTTAAATCGCAGGATGCCATTCCCATCAATCTCAAAATTACCACCATTACCCTGGTTAACCATAGTAATATGATCAACTAGAGCGACGTCAACTTGCTGACCATTCCGAATATCTTCCAGAATTCCACTAGTCAACTTCAGCATACCCAACTTTACCCTATCAGCGAAAACCTCACAACCCAAACTCATATCACGGAACTGTTCAATCAACTCCAGCTCCCGAACCATCATCATAGACATATGTAGAGACTTTCTACTCAGCGCATCTGCAACTACATTAGCCTTACCGGGATGATAACTCAATTCAAAGTCAAAATCCTTCAGTAATTCTAACCACCTTCTCTGCCTCATATTTAACTCTTTCTGATCAAACAGATACTTCAGACTCTTGTGATCACTGAACACTTCGAATCTGGAACCATACAGATAATGCCTCCACATTTTCAACACAAATACAACAGCTGCAAGTTCTAGATCATGCGTAGGATAATTCCTCTCATGAACTTTCAACTGTCTTGAAGCATAAGCTACAACTTTACCATTCTGCATCAAAACACCACCAAGACCCATCAAAGAAGCATCACAATAAACAACGAAGGACTCACCAGGATTAGGCAAGATCAACACTGGAGCACTGGTCAACCGCCTCTTCAACTCAACAAAACTCGCTTCACAAGCTGCATCCCACACATACACTTGACCCTTCTTAGTCAACTGCGTCAACGGCAATGCCAGCTTAGAGAAGCCCTCAATAAATCTGCGATAATAACCAGCTAACCCCAGAAAACTGCGTATCTCAGTAGCAGACTTCGGAGTCTCCCACTGTAATACAGCAACAACTTTAGCAGGATCAACAGAAATCCCACCACTCGAAATCACATGGCCAAGGAAACTTACTTCCTTCAACCAGAACTCACATTTAGATAACTTTGCATATAATTTCTTTTCTCTTAACACCTGCAAAACAATTCTCAGATGTCCTGCATGCTCTTCTTCCGTCTTAGAATATATCAATATATCATCTATGAACACCACAACAAAATTATCAAGGTACGGATGAAATATACGATTCATATATTCCATAAACACACCTGGAGCATTAGACACACCGAACGGCATCACAGTGTATTCATAATGACCATACCTCGTACGGAAAGCAGTCTTCGCAATATCATCTGACTTCACTCGGATCTGATGATAACCCGACCGCAAATCAATCTTACTGAAAACATGAGCTCCAACCAACTGGTCCATCAAATCATCAATCCTCGGCAATGGATACCGATTCTTGATAGTCACCTTATTCAACTGCCGATAATCGACACACAACCTCATCGTACCTTCCTTCTTCTTTACTAACAATACTGGTGCACCCCAAGGAGAAACACTTGGACGCACAAACTTCTTCTCAAGCAATTCTTCAAGTTGCTTCTTCAATTCAACTAATTCAGTTGCCGACATTCTATAAGGAGACATCGACACTGGACTCGTACCTGGTACTAAGTCAATGGCAAATTCGACTTCACGTTCTGGAGGTAATTCACTTACATCCTCCGGAAACACATCCTGAAATTCACAGACAACAGGCAAATCTACACTCACCACTTTCTTATCCGCTTGCGGAGACGCAAATAAAGCGAATATCTGGGCTTCATCTTTCACAAATTCCCCCACCTGCCTAGCAGATAGAAATCTTGCCTCATCATTCTCACCAACTTCAGAAAACCGCACCGTCTTTCTATAGCAGTTGATAGACACGCCATAGAATTCTAGCCAATTCATTCCCAGAATAATATCAATTTGGTGCAAGGGTAAGCACACCAAATCAACCACGAACTCTCTCCCAAAGATCGTCAAATGACAACCTCGACAGACAACAGAAGTCTTCACAGAACCATTAGCAGGAGTATCTATCACCATACTTCCGCCTAGGGACGACATAATCACACCAATCCTGGTCGCACACTCATATGAAATAAACGAATGAGTAGCACCAGTGTCAACAATAGCAAGCAATTCAACATTATTAATCAAGCAAGTACCTTTAATCAGATTATCTTCTTTAGGAGCTTCAGCCCCACTCAGAGTAAACACCCTACCAGTAGTATGAGCTGCAGTAGCCGCCTTCTTCGGTTTCGAGCACTGCGAACTGATATGGCCTTTCTCGCCACAATTAAAACACGTCGGACCAGCATCCTTACATTCAGTAACTCTATGACCAGCCTGACCGCATCGGAAACATCTCAGCACTCTCTTGGTACAGCTATCAGCACGGTGGCCTGGCTCGCCACACTTGAAACATTTACCAGCTATGGAAGATCCTCCCCCACTTGGCTTCTTCTCATCTACCACTTTCTGCTTACCTTTACCATTCGGAGATGCATAAGGACTACCACGATCCTTATTCTTCTTCTCACTAAGACTCTTGTAGTGAGCAGTCCTAGCCTTGCTATCTTCATCAAATATCCTGCACTTATTAACCAGTGTAGGAAACCTACGAATCTCCTGGTAACCAATGCCTTGTTTGATCTCGGGACGCAACCCGTTCTCAAACTTGACACACTTGGATCCCTCAGCACCAGCATCATTATAATGAGGACAATACTGCACCAGCTCCTCAAACTTCGAAGCGTAATCAGCAACAGACATGTTACCCTGTTTCAGTTCTAGAAATTCCATCTCCTTCTTACATCGCACATCAGCAGGAAAATATTTCTCCAGAAAGGCCGTCTTGAACCTTTCCCAAGTCATCTCAGCACCTGGTACTTCAATCCTCTGGCGAGTGTTATCCCACCAGTTCTCAGCCTCTTCAGATAACATATGCGTACCAAACTGCACTTTCTGTGCTTCAGTACACGTCATCACCCGGAAAATCTTCTCAATTTCCCTCAGCCAAATCTGAGCACCATCTGGATCATAGCGCCCTTTGAATGTAGGAGGGTTATTCTTCAGAAACCTTCCCAAATTCTTAAACTCGTCGACCGGCGGATTCTGCTGCGCCTGCATAGCCTGCGCCATAGCAGCCAAAGCCTCAGCAATCGCACGGTCATTTTCTCCAGCCATACTCTGCACAACACCACTACAACCGTTAAATATCGACAGTGTCCTTTACACTAATCGACCAACAGGGAAAACATCACATTATGACTCGACTGGACTGACCATGCTCTGATACCACTAATGTAACACCCTTCTACCCAAACGACATATTTATATATATTATCAGAGTACAACATGTAGAAGAGTTTACATTTCTTTCAACTTAACAATTATCGCATCACAACATAAAACATATCATTTAATTTATTAAAACTTCGCAGCGGACAACAACACAAATATTATAATAATGTTTCAACATTATCTCAACCTTTAATCAACATAAACAACGTAAATAATAATCAACTATCTATCGAATCCCATAACCCCGGTGTCACATGACCAGAGCATTTGACTCAACTCTGTAGAATAACTCTACACTTATTCTTCAAACCTCAACAATAGCTACTCCGCTTTATCTGCACATTGCTCATCATAGATGAACATAAACACATGCAGAAGGGGTGAGAATTACATTATTAAATAATAATATAACGACAGAAATATAAACATAAATATATATTTCACGTATGCCAACACAACTCATCATCATCATCAAAATCAACAAACTCATGAACATCGTCAAAACAACACTTCAATGCAATGCACACACCCATGCATGACTCAACACGACTCGGTATACCCATTTTGTGACCACTACAGGATCACCACTCCCAGATTCATCACCATAGAATCCGAGTCCCCCGTAAGGAACCAAGCCTCTCAACAAGCCCGGAGTCAACAACATCATTGGAACTCATGTCCGTTCATCACTAGGCATCGGCCTTTCATGAATGCATGCACATCAAACATGCATCATAATCAACATAGCAACAACAACATCATATAGTCATGTTATCATCATCATTAATAGCATGACATACAACTCAACAAAACAACAACAACATCATAACGATATCACATCGTCACATAACACCTTCATAATTAAACACGTAAATTCACATATCATCATCATAACACCTCGTACGCAATCATCTGATCACTATTGATTGTTTATAGTACAACTACAGTGACTTACTAAGAGTCTCGCGACTCAACGTACTCAAAACCCACCAACATTAGCTTCTGCATTTCTCCAGTTCGCGCCGCCAACATAGGGACGCGCCGCGAAATCTCCAATACAACACAGTTCGCGCCGCGAACGAAGGGTCGCGTCGCGAACAACTTATTTCGCTTCAGTGCGCGCCGCGAAGCAGGGTTCGCGTCGCGAACAACGAATTACAGAACCCCTCTAAAACCTGCCCATTTCGCGCCGCGAACTAGGCTTCGCGCCGCGAATCGCGCGCGACAGAACCCCTCTGCTGCAGAATTCAGCGCAGCTTTGCTTCTCTACTCGCCATAACCCGTACCCCACAGCTAACAAACCAAAATCGACATTTAACAGACATATATACACAACATACTTCGACTACAGTACATATAACGCAACAGAATTCACAAATCGGAGGGTTTTCCCTCAAAACCCCAACTTTCTCAATCTCCCTAAAATCCCCAAAATCCATCAACAATCACACAGATAACACGAAATTGCTCGCATATTATCGTTTCATAATGGTTCAGACCCCTTACCTCTTTGGATTGAAGGAAGCTCCGAGCAATCTTTGGCCTTTTCCTCTTCCTTCTCTTTCTCTGCAGCTTTTCCCTTTCTCTCTGATTCTGAGACACAATACGTGAAAACAACCTAAGTTTCACTTGGACTCTTTTATCCCCTTTCCACTTTTGCCCTTCCACTCTTCATATTCCCTTTATTTATTTATTTAATTATTATTAAAATAAATAACATCTTATAATAATAATAAAATATTCCAATAATCCAACTTTATTTAATTAAATTAATAAAATAATATTAACTCAATTAAATAATTCCCTTATTTTAATCGGGGTGTTACAAAGTCCACTAAGACAAAATGTCAATTTGTCTTCTCTTCTCTAGTGTGTATATTCTTAGCACCTTTGAATCTTTCTCTTGTTTTTCAATAACAACTTCTTAAGTGTTAATCAATGTCAGGTTCACTTCTTTTTCTTACACATTATTCTTGGGTTATTTTTTGTTGGTTTGAGGAAAATTAGAGAGAGTGATTTGATCAATCTTGCAGTGATTTATGGTTTATCAAACTCATGACATCCATTAAGAATTAAGACTCATTTATCCAAAAAAATTAGAGAACCTCATGTGTGTGTGTGTTCTTTATTCACCTGCATCTAATTCTTTGATTAACACCTTGTGAATTAGAGTGTGTGTGAGATTCCTTTGATATTGTTCATAATCTTTATCCTTAATATGTTCCATTGCTATGGACCTTCATTTTTAAAGATTGAGTTCTTGAGGGAGACTAGTGGTATATTAGGGTATCTAATATTTTATGTGAAGTTTGTTGTTTGTAACAGGTGCATGTACCATTTCTTGAATGTAGTTTGGTAATTATTGCTATCTATCAATAAGAGAGTTTCATTATACTCCATGGAAGACTTTAGCGAAGTCTAGTATAAATTGTTTGTAAGGTGGAGTTGGAAGTTGTCCAACTTTGGTGAGATTATGGAAAGACTGGTCTTTAGTTGTCCAATCATCACTTGGCTAATGGAAATCACTCAAACAAGAAATCAATATGATCACGTGGATTGGCACACACAAATACTTGGGTAAAGTTATTATGAATAGCAAGGTTATTAGATCAAGATATTTGGAGATCTTGTTTTTGTTAGCAGTTTGAGTGTCTACATCAACATAGGTAATTATCGTGTGATATTTTGTTTTAATCAAAATGATTTTATAAAACTTATCAAAATAGTAGAAGATTGTAATTATTTCCCAATGGTTCTTTAACAATATTGAAGATTGGAGTAAGAAAAGCAAAAACGAATGCCTTACCACTATATATATATATATATATATATATATATATATATATATATATATATATATATATATATATATATATATATATATATATATATATATATTCTTTCATCACTTATCTCTTTAATTTTCTAGCATTAATTAATATTTCTATTGTTTTAATGCATTATTGCATTATTTGTATATAATTTAGGTTAAATCATGCTTATAGAGATTTAATGTGTAAGCTTAGATCTGCGATGCATCAATCTTATTGAATCATCATAAGTTCAATTATGTCTTGAATGAACATCTATTTAACGTCTTTTTAAATTGCCTTGTTTGAAGTGACTTTGGTTATCTTGTATTTGACTTGCATTAGAAGTAATCAAGTCCTTAGTGTTATCTTGTAATAGTTATTTTGATTCAACTTATTGAGATACTTCCAATCTTTCATAGGGTTGTGTTTTGCTTTCGTGCATCTTAAAATCTCTGATTCCATCTATAGGACCTAAAATGTTTTTGAAATTATCTTTTTGGGAATAGGTTTATTCAACTCTCATTTCTAAACCTCTTTGTGTTCACATTCTCACCCAATAATTGGTAATAAATAGGGGCTTTTGATCAAAGTCTTACGACTCCAAAAGTTGATGACATGGTTCCTTCAATCCTAGATGAGTTTTCCTATCTGTTTGGAAGCATATGCAATTAGATGAGTTCCAACTATGTTACATTGATTCACTCATGTCTGATAATTTATTACATGCATTACATAAATTAATTTAAAGTAAAACATTACTAGTGTATTCTTTAAATATTAATTGTATTTAAGATATTCTCTAAGTTTTGATTTATCCATGATTAAACTGACAATATTTTGAGGTATGTGCAGTGTAACCGGAAACCTGACAATATATATTAAAATTTGTAATTAGTTAGTCCTACTTAAATATGGACATGCATTCATATGACAAAGTGCTTAAAGTTTTTTAGAGATAAAAGAAAGAAGCAAAAAACATCTTTTAGTGACATATTCTTTCAAGGTTATCGTGAAAAGAAGATGAAGGCATTTCGTGACATTTTGCATTCTTCTCTGAAGTTTCAAAAATTTCCAAAAGATTCAAGAGTAGAAATGTGTTCCTTGAAGTTCTAATAGTCTTCAAAGAGTTGAATAAGTTATTCAAGTTTGACAAGATGCGTTAATTAATGATAATCAAAACATTTGTTGTTCAAGTTCATCTAAAGCCTTATAAAGGAGAGTCTTATAGTATTATTTAGACGTGCAAGAGGAGTTGTATCCAATTAGTTTATGATTGATCGTGCTTTGGCTCATGATATTCTTTGTTGTTGATTACTAATCATTTTCGGGTGCAACAAGTTAAACCTAGATCTTCTAAATTGGTATGATCGTTCCAACCCTCCTTTATTTTTGTGTGTGTATACATGTTATAATTATTCGAGTGCCTAGGTGTGTTGTCTGTTTGAAATGTGTATGTCTATGTGATATGTATGTGCATATCACGCCTTAATCATTAAATCATTCCATGCATGAATTTAATTTTATTTCGTCTGTTCATTGTATCTATATATGCATCATTCATCCATTCATGAACCACCATTTATTTCTAGCATAAAAAACTACTTTTGAATTTACATCAAAGCTATTTATCATTAACATCATCATTACAACTTTTACATCTCATCAAAATAATTTTTTCATGCATTAAAAATTTTCAAAAATTAACTTATTGATTCGTGACAGCCTTATAACTTGATTCGGATCACAAGTCTGCAAGTTTTGGAGTTTTAGGATTGTTCAATTTGATTCGAGCCATGATTTGCACTTGATTCGAATCAAAGTGTTTTTTTCACTAAAATAAAAAACCCTTGTTTTGAATCACAATTACCACTTGATTTGAATCACAAACCCAAGATTCACGTTATTTTTTAATTTCTTCAGTTTTTTCATTTCACTTTTCATTTCATTTCATAATCGCTAATATCCATAAAACCCATTTCTCTTAAAATACTTATAACACCCACTCACCATCAATCATCATAAACATTTATCTTATATCATCTTCACCACTCAGAATAATTACCATCAAACCCATTTTTTCTCTTCAAACTACATCAACATGTCTTCAAGCCTCACATAGAAGAGTTTGTTAGAAAAGCAAAAGGGTAAGAGACAAGTTTCATCGTCAATTCAATCACCCTCCATCAATTTCAAAGAAATCCAAGCCAAGATTCAAGCAAGCAAATACTCATTTGACGTAAGAATTCCAAAAACGGCAAGTAGGTAATCTACTCAAAACCAAGTTATCTCAGCTGTTTTCCACAAATTAAAGCATATGTTACCTGAGGAAAATTTAAAATTGTACTTTGAGAAGTTTTTGAACAAACCAAATAAACCTGAGTATTATATTCACAAAACCACCGAAGTAGATTTGAGGGTGAAATTCCTTAAACCTTTTGCTAACCATAAGTTACTGAAGTTTATTGGTTTAAACAAAAAAGTTTAACCCTCGCCATGTTAATGCCTTCTACTACAACCTTGAGCTGACTACTGCAAGGCTGAAAAGTAGGTTTAAAGATCCTGTAGTTAAGTTTGGTTATCATGACTCTACTACACATTTTGGTTTGAAATCTGACGGGATGAATATAACTATTTCAAAATCACTTGATTATGATATAATTTCATTTGTACAATCCATTTCCATGTCTGTTTTTGATCATTTTGGCATGGAGAATTTACGCATTAGCCAAGTTAAGTTTTATAAGCGGATTCTACACTAGATTATTGTTAAAGTATTCTACAGGAAACCAAAGAATTGGGCTAGGGCTGATGATTTGGACCTTTATCTAATGTGGGCGCTTCTTTCTGATTACACATTTGCTTGGGTAAACTTCATCATTAAAAGGATGCTTAATTTCAAGGAGAATCCAAACAGGTCCTTGTTTTTCGCTTTCTTTGTTCAACTAATTCTAGAGCTCAATGGCATTGTGTCTATGGAAGAAAATTTGTTGGAAGCTCAAAAGATTCTAGAGAAATCTAGAGTTTCTTTGATGAGGTATTACCGTGATAAGGATGGTGTCTATTATTATCTAGATAAATAGGACAAGAAGGTGTATGATGATCAAATTTTGGAGCTAGAAAAGACTTTTTACTGGCAAGACTAATTCATCTGATGTTGGTGTGCTACCTGCAGATGCTAGATATTATTTTTATGAACTTTTTGGGAAAATCACGATAGATAATCAGATTCGAGAAGACCGTATCATAAGCTGCATTGAAGTTGTATCCAAGGAAGATGAAGAGGGTCAAGAGAAGATGAAGGAATAGATCTAAGCCAAGATGAAAGGAAGTGAAGCTCGAATCATGGCTGAAGTTGAAACTGTGAAAGGTGATGTTGAACATATTCGTAATTTCACTTTTGTTTTTTGATGATAATCCTTCAGCTTTTGATCGAGAGCCTACTAATGTTGTTTCTAATCCTATAGTTGTTATCCCTCCTAGTGACCTTCCAACCTATTTACCCTAAGTTTTTTTTTCTTTTCATGCATAACAAGTCATGACATTTGCATTTTGATTATTTATTGTCATTTTGGATCGACTTATGCTGTTTTGTGATATTAACATTATGTTTTGATGATGAACCTGACAAGTTTCCGTCATGTATTTTATGGTATCTTTGTGATTCTTATATGATATCTTTATCTTGATCATTTTGTTTAAACTGTGTTGTTTGCGGTAATGTGTATCATATGCAACTTATGTGGTGTATGTTTAGTTTGCTAGTATGACATTTCTATTTATGTTTTTTTAATGTTATTATGGATTTAGCTGTTTGCATTTGTTTTCTCTTTCTCTTTTCTCTTTTTGATATTTGTAAAAGAGGGAGAAGTTATCGAGATATTATCGATATTCACGTACATTAAGTGTTTAATGCAGGGAGAGCTTTAGAGCTTAAGTGATATGTTGTACGCTCATCCATAGTGCGTTAAGGAAATTCACCAGATTCATTTCATATTCGAATTCCAAATAATCGCTCAAACCAATTGATCAATAATAATTGACAATAATATCTCCATATTTGCCACATAAAAAAAGGAGGAAAATAAAAGTGCAACCGCATTATCGTATGGTATTGTATTATTTATTTTGATGTTTTTGTCAATTTGAGTGTGTATGATTGTGCTTATTTGCTTATTTGTAATTTTATTTTTATTCAAATATTCGTGTGTTTGTAATTTATTCGTAATTTGAGTTTTATTGTTTCCACTTAAGTTATTTAGCATTGTACCATTAAGACCCTTCATTAATCAATAAAATGAGAGTTTTGATCGATGATAGTGTTCCTTTTTTAGCCTAGCAAGTAGGTGTTTGCCGTTTCATCAAATGTTGCTTGAATCACAAGTTAGAACACTTAAATCAAGATGTCTGGTAATTTGTTTCGAATCATGTGCAATATGTTACTCATATCTAGACTCATGTAAAAATTGGAATTTTCCTCTTGACGATATGACTCGAATCATAAAATTAACTTGCCTCAAATAAGAACCTAATGTGACTCGAATCATGTTGTAAGCTTGATTCGAATCATAGATCTCCAAAAAAGGTAGGATTTGGCTATGCCTAATTTGAATCAAATTATGAGTTAAACTTGACTCGAATCACAACACCCTGTGACTCGAATTATGACTTCTTCTTGACTCGAATCATAGCATCACAAATCCAATTATCCAACTTATATATAACTTGTTGTTTCTTTGATCCAGAAACAATAGTGAAATAATGTGAGTGAAATCCACTAAGACAAAATGTCAATTTATCTTCTCTTTTCTAGTGTGTCTATTCCTAAAACCTTTGAATCTTTCTCTTGTTTTTCAAGAACAACTTCTTAAGTGTTAATCAATGTCAAATTCACTTCTTTTTGTTACACATTGCTCTTGTGCAATTTATTGTTGGTTTGAGGAAAAATAAAGAGAGTGAGTTGAATAATCTTGTAATGATTCATGGTTAATCAAGCTCATGATATCCATTAAGAACGAATACTCATTTATCCAAAAATTTGAGAGAACCTAGCGTGTGTGTTCTTTATTCACCTACACCTAATTCCTTGATTAACACCTTATAAATTAGTGTGTGCGAGATTCCTTTGGTATTGTTCATCATCTTCATCCTTAGTCTTTTCCATTGTTGTGTGTACCTTCATCTCTAAATATTAAGTGATTGAGGGAAACTAGCGGTACATTAGGGTATCTAATGTTTTTGTGTGAAGTTTTCTATTTGTAACAGATGCATGTGTCATTTCTCGAATGTAGTTTGGTCCTTATTGATATCTATCAAGAAGAGAGTTTCATTATCCTCCATGGAAGACTTTGGCAAAGTCTAGTACATCTTGTTCGTAAGGCAGAGTTGGAAGTTGTCTAACTTTCCTGAGATTATGGAAAGACTGGTCACAGACAAAGTGAGGAGTTGTCCAATTAGCAATGCCATGAAGAATGGGAGACTTACAATCTCACTTACAAGAATGCTATGCCTTTTGGGACAAATTTAGCTCTATGTTAAGCAATCGTAATTGGACTTATGTAGAAGTCACAACCATCTGAGGCCAGACAATAAAAATATGGGTGTTAATGCATGTTAGAGACTTGGTACCAAGAACCAAACTCCTAAAACATATCACACACTGAAAATAACATGGGAGAAACCTATCTTAGTCAGGCTCATGTTGATTCATCTGACACAAGGTCATTGATGAATCAACTAGCATTATACATGAAGAGAATTCATTGGTCAATGATAGGTTGGGGAAGAATAGGGATGAAGATGAAGAGGGAAAGGGAAATAGAAACCCAAATTGATCATAGGAGAAAATTCATCTGATCAATACTATCCATTAATTTTGAGGGGTGAAATGCGCATTTCATCAACCCCCTAAATCCAATAGTATTGATCAAATGGAAGTTCAAATCAACCATGATCAAGGCCAAACAGAAAGTCAAACATCACAAAGTCAATCAAATGGCTCAACAATATTTTTAAACAATTAGTCAATTAAAAATGAATTAAAATGCATTTTTAAATGGTCAAAACCTCAAATCCTTTCAAATCACCAAATAAATGGCCAAGGGATTTATCCAGGTCAAACAAGGTCAAAAGACCTTAGACAAAAAATTTCACAATTTTTGGAAAGTCAGAAGCATTTTAAAATATTTAAAAACAAGTCCAAAATCAATTAATTCACAAAAAATATCAAAATTAATCCAAAAAATGATTTTAATTCAAAATATGGAAGTGGAAAACATTTAAAGATTTTTGGTGAAAATCCCATATTTTTTTGATTAAAAATGAATTTATTATTAATTAATCAAATAAGTGGACTAAAAGAAAAATCAGAAAATAAAATAAAAAGCGAAAAAACAAGGGTCATCAGATCTCCCTCATTAATTGAGGTGACAAATCCGATGGCCATGCGCTAAGGTGCATGATACGCTCAAGTCGACTGCGTGGCAAACATGGTCATCCAAACTAAGGGCCAAGATTAGAACGCTGAGACATGATTAAATGGTTGGGACATTTCCAACACACCACCAGAGCTAGGGCTACGGTCATCTTCTCCAGTGGACCTCAGCGGACTAGCCCACCACCAACGTTCATAAAAACAAAAAGTGAATACACTATTTTGAAGGAAAAATCCTCAAGAGTCCAAATCTGACCTCAAATTTCTCCAATTCCAAGTATATTGAAAGATACATGGATTTGAAAAATGAGGAATATGATCTGAGTTACTTCGATTTGACTTCAAAGCAACTCAATCTTGTTGCCTATATTGGTAGGACTTCGGCCAACCAAAAACCAAGTGAAATGATGGAGAAATGAGAGATAATTCAAGAAGGAAAGTTTCACAAAATTCACCTTTTGTTTGCAGTGACGAAGCTCGATCTGGATCTCAATTTGCTTGGGCTTGCTTCCACTAGATTGCAGGATATGAAATGGATGCTCAAATGGTTTAGACTCTTGAAGTTTCAATCTCAAAACAGAAATAAAATTGAAACTCGATTTCAAATGAAATCTTCAAGTTTATCCTATCAATGGAGGGTGGGAATGTTGCAGGAGTAAAGCTTGGGCAAGGTGTCCTTGATTCTGAGCAGAATGAGTTGCATTTATAGACTCTTCAATTGATTTCCACACACTTTCATTCAAATACCAAAAATAGCAATTCTCATATGCATGCTTGCATGGGCGTGTAATAGGCCCATCAAATGATTGGAAAAGGTCCAAAATCGTGCATGAGTGATGTTGAAGCCTTGACATGAGACCATGCAATGTGGAATGAAAATTGGTCATGAGAAACTTCCAAATGGGGCCATGCAATACAACCATGTGTAAGTCCTTCAAAAATGTTCCAAATACCATGATCTTGGACTCTTTGGAAAGGTAACATTAAGGGGAACACCTTTTCTGTTGAACAGTTTTCCATTTGTAGCTTGGATCATGATGCATTTTAAGGTGGAAGTTGGAGAAATCAAACATATTTGAAAATTTTCTAAGTATAAAGTCAAATGATCACTTTTTCCATCTTGAATAACTTTGGCTATAAGCCTCAAATGAAAATGATTCATTCTTCAAAGTTGTAGATCTTTCATTCCTATCAAATTTAGTCACAAATTTGACACAATTTGAATCTTTCATGGGGGGGTTATGTATATTAGAAGTTGAGGAAAAATGTTTGTTCATTGGTAATGGCCCAAAATGACCTATAAGGTTTCCTCTTGGCACATGCCCTTGCAAGTAGAATTTGACATTTCTCAAAGAAGAAAAGTTGGATAAGGTATATTTAAATTAATCATGAAACTTGAATGTCATTCATATCATAAACAATGACCAAGTTATGATTCTTGGAAGTTGACCTTCTATCTAGGGCACAAACAAAATGACCTATAATCTTTCACCACAAAAATGACTTTACAAGAAAAATTAGTTCTTGATTCCAACATGAAAGCTGTTTGGAATTTTATAAAGAGTAACTTTTCTCTTGGAATCATTTTCATATGACAAATATTGTAGGAGATAGGGTCTAGGGAACCCTAGATTTGACCGGTTGACTTTTCTGGTCAACCTCCTTGAACCAACTTTCAAACTTGAAGTTACTTTGATATTTGGGGCTCATGGATAATCATATATGCTTAAGATGATGTTTAATGAAGCATCCCTTGAGATATTTGACCAATTGTTGAAGAAACTTGTTGAGGAAGTCACACAAGATACCCAGATGAATTAGGGCTTCCAAGGCAAACAAGCTTCAAAATCTTGATGAATTCTTAATCAAAATGATAAATAAAAACATGGTGATACATATATGATGCTTGGAAACAATGTGAATATTTACTTGATTGATCTCTTGCACTGAGGGTCTTAAAACCTAGATGTGAGCTTGATAAGGCACAAATGGACGGACACACTACCTACAAAAGAAATGAAACCGCACTAGACATATTTTTGGTATTTTGGTTAGTAAAAAAAGAAAAACAAAGTATGATACAATCAAAAGTGCTTGTTGATCTATCCCAATACAAACCCAATGAATGAGGGGTAAGGAGGATGATAAGGTGTGATCCCAAAGCCAATGTAAATGATGGGATAACATGAGGGATCTTAGGGTCAAAATTGGTGTCTTACACCACAGATGAATGATTGGATTAGTTTATTGTTGATAACAAGGTTATTGGATCAAGATCTTTGGGGATATTATTTTTGTTAGCAATTTGAGTGTCTGCATCAACAGAGTGAATTATCGTGTGATATTTCGTTTTAATCAAAATGCTTGCATCAAACTTATCAAAATGGTGAAATATCATGATTATTTCCCGATGGTTCTTTAACAACATTGAAGAGTGGAGTAGGCAAAGCGATGACGAACGTTGAACCATTATATATCTCTATGTATCTTTTCTCTCTTCCCATATCTCCTTAATTTTCCAACATTCATTAATATTGCTATTACATCAATTGTATATCATTTAGGTTAGACTGTGATTATAGATATTTAATGTGTAAGCTTAGGTCTGTAATGCGTCAATCTTATTGGATTATCATAAGTTCAATTATGTCTTTACTGAATATCTATGTAAAGTATTTTTAAATTGCTTTATTTAAAACAACTTGGTTATCTTGTATTTGACTTGAATTAGAAGTAATCAAGTCCTTGTAGTAATTATATTGGTTCAATTGATTGACATGCTTCCAAGCTCTCTTAGTGTTGTGTTTTACTTCCGCGCATCTTAAAAGCTCTGATTTCATTTATGGGACCTAAAATATTTTTTAAATTTTCTTTTTGGGGACAAGTCTATTCAATCCCCCTTATATACCTATTTGTGTATATATTCTCACCCAACATCATGATTTAAAATGGAAAGGAAACAACAATATGGGTGGCCTGGGAATCCGATCAACCAATGATTTCAACACTTCGTCTCTTAGACAAGGTAGTTATGGATATGCTCAAAGTAACTGACATGTTTTAGGTTAATGTTCTCTCTTATAAATATGTATATGCTTCATGAGATCTCAATCACACGATCAATACAAACTCTCCCGCCTTAAATTATAAAGTCAAAGCTAAGAACATGCTCAAAAATGATTTGTTCAGAGGGTTGGTTTATTGTTATATCATTAGACCTTTATTGGTCCCCTTGTTGCCATTTTCTTTTATGTTCATATTCACGACTCTAATTGTCAAAGATTTTTTCTCAAATAAACAACCTTATCTTAACCTTATGTCCACAAAACTATATCCAACTGTTACTTTAGAAGTCAACACCAAGAGTCTCAAGTTTAACATCAACAATGAAGACATCTTTATTTGTTCGGGTAATCTTAATGGAAACTACACATTAAAATATGGTTACCCGTGACTTCTAAGAGATAATCATAAAACCATTATTCATCATATAAATTTTCATCATTCTCAGTCTTGGACTGAAAGCTCCATCTATTTTAAAATTGAATCCTTGTGTTTGACTCAGAATGTACAACTCGGTTCCTACTCTTACAATATTATTTCCTTGTAATTTGAGAACTTCAACTTTGTATACCTGATGTAGTGTAAAGGAAGAATCTTTCCTGCACTATGTTAAAGATAGTAGAGAATCCAAAAACCTCTGAAAAATGTTAGGTTTTGCTAACCCATATTTTTTCACAACTCCAAATGATAAAAATTGACTTATAAATGGAATGTGAGACAAACACTATAATCTATTCGCAATGTGAATTTGATAGATTTGGAGAAATAGAAATTCTACATATATCGTTCAAGAAACCATCCCGTTTTACTTCCTTACTATGGTTATGGTTGGTCATAACACAACAAACTCATTCCTTAACTATTTTAACAACCTTCAACACGAACACCCAAATGGACGACATCTCTAATGAAACACCCTTAACCTTTATTGCACTATCATTAACATTAATGAAAATCATCTTGAAATCCTTACGATAGAACTTTATGGCGGAATCATTGACAACTCCTTTGGTGTTTGACATATAAGATTTTCTAGATGCACGATAGGAACTTTAGATACTCTTCAAGAAGAGCTATAAGAAGAGCTATATGCTATCCATATGCGTATCTCAATCACTAACGATACAAGCTTCACCAACATACTTTGCTACACAAAATTCTCCTTCAACTTCAACCTTATCGAGACTCCCACCAAATACCACAAATATGTTATTTTGATTATAAACCAAAGAAAAATCACGTGAGTACACTCGCCTCATAATTACTCACACTTTCTACAAAGACAATCCATATGTTGACTTCCTAGCCAAATTTGAAGTCAGTTCTATCAGGACCTTTTGGTCCTCGTCTTTCCTCCTCTTATTTTTGTCTTATCCTCACAACATACGTCGAAAGAACGTTCTACCTTCGTATTTAGTTTAGTTCGATTTGCTTATTTTTTTTATTAACTTTTGTAACTAAAAAATTTATAAACTTGTAAAGACAATACTAATTTCTTAAAATTTAATGGTATTTTGATTTTTTATATATTGTTCTAGGCCGCCTAAACAACCAGTAAAACTGACCCAATTCGATAGTCCAATCCAGAGTTTCAACGGTTTAAAAATGACTACACCTTAGTCAAAAGGCCATACACCAAACTCCGACACTAGGCTCATCGACGACCTCCGTACTCCATACCACGTTTCATTTAACACTCCAATATATAATTCCAATCACGCCACACAAAGTAAGATTTCATTCTCTCTTATAAGTGACACATCTCTGTCTTCTCTTACTTAAATATTTGAACATTTGAGTACTAATTTTACAGGTACACTCTCTTTTTCACCTACTAAATTTTTTAGTAGCCGTAACACAAAATTTCTTCAATGACTTTCATAGTAACATTATCAATTTTTTTTCCACACTCAAATATACATAATATTTATGAGAGTAATTTGAGTAAATATACTTCAAATTGTAATTAGTTTAATGAAATTTTACGTTGATATTTATAACAGAATATTTATGAATGTTACATTAAAGTTTAACGTATACCTTCGATTACATAGTCATCAAAATAACATTTTTTGTGGAAACATTTTAATTAATAACTTTTCTGAGGCAACACTTTAATTAATACTTAGACACATTCTTTTACCGTTTATACACATAACTTTATCGTTTCCTTAATAATTGTACATTTTCTTTAAATACT
The DNA here is from genome assembly GCF_024323335.1 of Lathyrus oleraceus. Lineage (NCBI taxonomy): Eukaryota > Viridiplantae > Streptophyta > Magnoliopsida > Fabales > Fabaceae > Lathyrus > Lathyrus oleraceus. The sequence continues at coordinate 144,013,560 of NC_066579.1, read as the reverse complement.
CAATAATTGAAGTGTTAGGTTAAGTACTTTAAAAGCATTCATAATGCCGAGTTCCTCATTTAGATATTTAATGTAGAGTTTTTTAAAATAATTTTTTAATATTAGTATTAAATAAATATTTATTTACTCAAATTCAACACTTAAAAAAAAACATTAAACAAGTCACATCTATAACTTCATATCATTATATTTTAACAATATTCATTTTTTTAATACAAATTTAATAAAAAAAATCATTTAAAATAAGTAGAGAGAGTAGAGTGAACTTGGTTAACAACCTCTTCTTAATATTCATTATTTTTTTTCATCTTCAATAGAATACCTAATATGTAGTGATTTATAATAGTAAAATCACTAAATTAGTGATACTCTATTAACACTATTAAAAAGTTCAAAAAAGTTAATTTTGTCCTTAAAATGTTTTTTAATTCCTTAAATAGTATTTTTAAAACACTTATTAGCAATTTTTTCATTTTAATTAATATGAAAAATGACATTGGTGTGTCCATCAAATTGTCCAACTAACTCTAAGCAAACAATTTGGCAATCAAGGTGGTAGACTAAGACCAAACCCACAAACAACTCTAAGTCAAATAAAGACTCCCCCAAATTATTAAACAAAACTTCACTAATAAAAACAAAACCTCTTCATAAACTACCTAATCCCACTACTCTTCACAATTCTCAAAAACATTTTTTTTCTTTAAAAATTAATTAAAGATTATGATTTTGATACTCCATTATAAATAAATATTTTATTCTTCATAAATAATAATCTAAAACTAAAAATTTAGTAATGTTAAAGTTTTGGAGTTATATTGTCTATTAGAATCATATCCAAATTATTTCTACATTTGAACATTATAAATATTAAATTATCAAAATTCTATTTAAAAGAACAAAACAAAGGAATAAAAACCTATAAAACACAAAAATTCCAATTTTCCATATTTAACCAATCTTCAACCCAAAACACACAAAGTTCTCAAACTTCTTCCCCTCACAAACCCATTAACCCTTTTCACCCAAAAAAGTCAAAAGCCACAAAACACAATACACACAACCAAAAAAAAAAAACCAAAAACCAAAAACCCCATTTCTAAAAATCGAAACTTTATCATCGTACAACAACCCTTTCACCTCAATGATTCACAAAACCATGTCTTCTTCACTGTTCTTGCTCTTCTTCACAATATTCACTTTCTGGGTATTTTTCACTTCATCCCAAGCTGAAGAAGACGACGTAAGATGTCTCCGAGGTATCAAAGATTCCCTAGGAAATTCCGAAAGTGGTATTTCATCATGGAGTTTCAACAACAACACAGTAGGTTTCATCTGTGATTTTGCTGGTGTCACTTGCTGGAACGTAAGAGAGAATCGAGTTTTGGGTTTGGAGCTAAAGGGTATGAAACTTACAGGTAAGATCCCAGAATCTTTGAAGTATTGTGGACAAAATTTGCAAAAATTGGATCTTGGTTCAAATTCATTGAATTCAGTGATTCCAACACAGATCTGTAATTGGATGCCGTATTTGGTAACAATGGATTTATCTGGGAATGAACTTTCAGGTTCAATTCCAAACACTCTTGTGAATTGTTCATATTTGAATGAGTTGATGTTATCTGATAATCATCTTAGTGGTAGAATACCTTATGAAATTGGTAGTTTAACTAGGCTTCATAAGTTTTCTGTTGCTAATAATCAACTTAGTGGGAGTATTCCATCGTTTTTCAATGGTTTTGATAAGGAAGATTTTGATGGGAATAGTGGTTTATGTGGTGGGCCACTTGGTTCAAAGTGTGGTAGTATGAGTAAGAAGAATCTTGCTATTATTATTGCTGCTGGTGTTTTCGGTGCGGCGGGTTCTTTGTTGTTGGCTTTTGGGTTGTGGTGGTGGTATCATATTAGGTTGAGGAGGGAGAGGAGTAAGGAAGGGTATGTTGTTGGTGGGGTTGACGATTGGGCGTTGAGGTTGAGAGGTCATAAGCTTGCGCAAGTTAATCTTTTTCAGAAACCGATTGTTAAGGTTAAGCTTGGTGATTTGATGGCTGCGACGAATAATTTTAGTTCGGAGAATGTTTTGATTACGACGAGGACGGGTGCGACGTATAGGGCGGATTTACCGGATGGTTCGACGCTTGCGGTGAAGCGGTTGAGTACTTGTAAGATTGGTGAGAAGCAGTTTAGGATGGAGATGAATCGGTTGGGACAGCTTAGGCATCCGAATTTGGCGCCTTTGTTAGGGTATTGTGTTGTGGAAGAGGAGAAGCTTTTGGTTTATAAGCATATGTCAAACGGGACGCTTTATTCGTTGTTGCATAAGAATAGCGGCACGTTGGATTGGTTGATGAGGTTTAGGATAGGGTTGGGTGCGGCGAGGGGACTTGCGTGGTTGCATCATGGTTGTCATCCTCCGATTATACAGCAGAATATTTGTTCTAATGTGATTCTTGTTGACGAAGAATTCGACGCTCGGATAATGGACTTTGGACTCGCGAGGCTTATGACGTCTGATTCCAACGGTAGTTTTGTGAACGGAGATTTGGGGGAGCTAGGTTATATCGCTCCTGAGTATTCGAGTACGATGGTTGCCTCGTTGAAAGGAGACGTGTATGGATTCGGAGTTTTGCTTTTGGAGTTGGTCACAGGGTGCAAGCCTCTCGAGGTGAACCGCGGCGATGAAGAATTTAAGGGTAACTTAGTGGATTGGGTGAATGTGCATTCTAGTTCAGGTAGACTCAAGGATTGCATCGATAAAGCGATATGTGGTAAAGGTAACGACGAAGAGATTCTGCAGTTTCTGAAAATCGCGTCCAATTGCATCGTAGCTCGCCCGAAAGATAGGTGGTCTATGTATCAAGTTTATCATTCATTGAAAACCATTTCCAAAGACAATAGTTTCTCCGAACAAGACGACGAGTTTCCATTGATCTTCGGTAAGCCAGAAAATGAGCCGTCTTAGTTCGCGCACGAGCTTGGCAAAAGAAGAAGAAGACATAAACCGAGGTTTTACCGAGTTCCTAGTTATGTTCATGGTTGACACTAATCAGAGGTATAATTGTTCTTGTATGATATAAGAATGCTTGTGGTATAGATTAGGTTATTGTGATTTATGAAATCTAATATGTTTCAATGCAACCTTAAATGTTGTCTAAGATATTTGGAGTATGTTTAAGATTCTCTGTAAAAATATGTTATTAAGATGATTAATCTTTTATTATGTTTTGCAAATATAAATATTTGTGTTAGAAATGGTGACAAATAACATCTTTGTTATTTAGTGAAAATTAAAACATCTTTGTTAGAACAACGACCAAATAACATCGTATGTACTAGGTTGTATTGTCTATTTCATTATGTCTTGTCATGAATTAAGGTTAATAGTATACTAGTAGTATTAAACTTATCTTTAAATATCTACTGATCTTATAATTGAATTTTAATTAAATATGAAATTAATATATCTTTGGTTCTACGGCTAATAAAATTAACTTTGAATGAATTAATTTTATAAAATTGAAGTTAAAATAATTTATGTTTGGATAAAATTTTGTTAAAATGACCGTAAATTTTATGATAAACACTCCTATACTTTTAAATTTAATTTGGTAGTGGTACTTTCTTCCAATCAAATAAACATATTATTTTTTTTAATTCAAAATTAATTAACACTAAGGGTATTAATACCAAACTAAAATTAAAGGGTATTTAAAAGTTTATCAAGTTTTATTGTAAAAACTACTATTAGATTCAAAAACTACAAATTTTATCTTTAAATAAAATTTGTAAAAGTTACTGTTAAATTCAAAAACTATAAATTTTATCTTTGAGTAAAATAAATTCTAAGAACATAATCAATGTTAGTATAGAGCATTTAAATATATCAAATCAATTCTACATTTATAAAAAATTCTGAATGCTTCAAATGTAAAATGAATCACACATTCAATACTCCTGTTAAAAAAATGCAAACAATCCAGAAAAAAAGTTCATTACAATGAAGGTATATACAACAAATGCAGTGTAAAAATTCTTTTAAACATCTTTTTAATAATCAGTATTAAAGTAGTATTTTGGTGTCATAGTTTGTGTCTTTTTGATTGAGACATACTTAGCGTAGAAGGCAATTCCTATGATAAAAAAAATCTCTGAAATAATTGAAAATAAAACAGTCAATGTTTGTATCTTTGAATAGAAAAGTTGTAAAGGAACATGGCAACTTATGTGGACCATTGCTGTCAAGTTAAAGGAATGACTATTTAACAAACAACTTAAATCAATCAATGACTTTGAAACTTATGTTGCTTATTGTGAGGTGTGTGGAAACTTCACTTAATAATAATCATATAATTTGGTGCTTTGAACAAGAATGAGTTTAGAATGAAGGAAATAAATAGGAGTGAATATTGTTATTGCGTAAACCACTTATACAGTGAAGAGAAAAAGAGAATAAAGAAATAATAATTAATATTATTAAAGAATGATTGTGATAAGAAATTGAATTATAAAGTATCTATTTATATATAATTGAGTGATTTGACTACTAAATAACAAATATAACAACCATAAACTCTAATTAATTTCGGGCTTGAGCTTTATACAACTTGAATTATATTACATATCTCAACATACTCCTTTATAATCCAAGTTGTCGAACATATGCTAATCATAGTCGATTTGAATTATTCCTAATTTCTTTCTCAAATTCAGAAATTTGTCGATCTTCAATCTTTTAGTGAAAATGTCGACCAATTGTGCTTCACTTGAGCAATGTCTTACTTCAAGTTCACATCGATTTACCTTCTCCCTTAATAAGTAAAATTTATCTTCGATGTGCTTACTTCTTCCATGCAAATCTGGATTCTTCGTAAGATTTATGACTGACTTGTTGTCGATCTGCAGCACAAGAGGTTTCTTTATTTCGACTTCCATTTCTTCGAGCATGGATTTGATCCAAATTGCTTGACAAATATTATATGATCATGCTATATATTCAGCCTCACACGATGACAATGCCACAACATGTTGCTTTCTCGAGTACCATGAGATTGAACACCAAATACTTGAAAGAAATAACCAGTTGTGCTTCTTTGGTCTTCCTTATCTTCACACCAATCATCATCTGAATAGCAAGTAACCATAGCTTATTTGCTTTCAGAGTCTCGTCGAAATAGAATTCCATAGTTTATCGATCCTTTTAAGTATCTCAGAATTTTTCTTGCAGCCTTCATGTGTGACACTTTTGGTTCACTTATGTATCTTCTCACTAATCCTACTAAGAAACCTAAGGCCGACTGCTGCACACATATCTCAAAGATTCAATAATTTGTTTGAACAAAGTTGCATCGACTTTGTCTTCTTCTCCATGCTTCTCCAACTTCAAATTTGGTTTGACAGGTGAAGATGCAGGAGTCAAATCATCCATCCCGAAACTCTTGAGTATCTCTTTGACATACTTTCTTTGATGTAACACCATACCTTGCTTCGACATTTGAAATTCCATGCCTAGGAAATAAGACGAGTTTCCCAGATCTGACATTTCAAATTCCCTCATCATCAACTCTTTGAACTTTAACATGTTCTCAAAGCTATTTCCAGTTACTAACAAGTCATCGACATATAAACAAATGATTGTTATTATATCTTGTGTTATAGCCTGAACATAGATAACATACTCAAATTTGCATTTGACGAAGACCAAATATGAGTCGATCTTCTTGTTTCATGCCCTAGGTGCATGCTTGAGGCCATAGAGAGCTTTGTGCAACTTGTACACTTTCCTTGCTTCACCTTAAATCACAAATCCAAGAGGTTGTGTGACATAGTCTTATTCGTCTAAGGGACCATTCAAAAATGTTGATTTCACATCTAAGTGAAATATCGATCAACCTTGCTTAGATGCCAAGGCGAATACTAGTCAAACATTCTTCAATCTTGCGATAGGTGCATATACTTCAAAGTAGTCGACTCATGCTCTCTAAAGAAAACCCCGAGCTACCAATCTCGCCTTATGGCTTGCTATAGACCCATCAATATTATGCTCCAACTTGAACATCCACTTCACTTTGATAGTTTTTGTATGTGCTGACAATTCGACTAACTCCCATGTGTTGTTTCTTTCGATTGCTTGTAACTCTTCGACCATAGATGACTTTCATTATTTATCGTTTAAGGTCGTGCTATAGTCGATTGATTCAACACCTGCAAGTAAAGCGAAATGAATTAATTCTCCATATGGTGTGACTTCATCATCACAAGTGAAGTAACACTGTTTTTGATCACTTTGAGAATATCTTGATAGCCAAACAACACCTTCCTTTGTTTACACCACTTTTTGTAATTCTTCGTATTGTGAATTGAGAGATTTGCAGGGATTCGTTCATCGGAAACAAAAGTTATTTTTGCACACTAGGTGTTTGATTGATCAAACCACGCTCTTGATGCCAAATGTTGGAACTTGAAACCACATGATTGGTGAATAATTGAGTGTAGAGAGGGAGTGGGAGAGAGAATGAGAGAGAGTGATAATTGAGGGTGAAAATATGTTCATTTCTTCATTCATAAAATACTAAAGGGTATATATACAACAATATAAGATGGGGTATAATTAACAAACAAAAAAAAACTGAAAACTCCCAGGGATAACTGGTTAACATATTATGTCAACCGATTGCACTTACCTACTGAGGCAATTTTTAACTAAAATACTATAGGTGTAAACGATTGACATATTTTGTCAACCGATTCCTCTTAGCCATTGTAAGTTTCTGTTTGAAAATCAACACAACATAACAGGATGTAACCTGTTGACATAAAACTGCAACCTGTTACCCTGACTTGAATTATACTATTTTCTCAACAGTTACAACCTTAAGTGATGAAGAGAAAGAAAATATATTTCAAAATTTCAAAAATAAAAAATACATAAAAGCATGCAGAAGGTCGTCAGAATAACATGTAGGTCGTCCGACGGAGGTGGAAGACGACCACTGAAAAGGTCGGTCAATAGGCTGTTTGGGTTTTTGGTCATTCTGTCTGGTTTTCTCGGTGTGTTTTGGGGTTCCTTGAATGAGTTATATTTTGAGTTTGTTATGGGTCTGTTGAATTTTAGCATTTATAAATATGTATCCCTTGAATTTTTGTTATCATAACCTTTAGAACTTTAGAAGTGAAGATAGAGGAAATAGGTGATAATCCTAGTAAGGGAAAACTTATAGAGGTAAGTGTTGAGGAAACCCTTTAGGAGTATCTTAAAAGATTGAGCAATACTTCTAAATACCTTGAGCTTGTGTGATACATATTTAGAGAGTCGAGGAGATTGAGAAACACTTGGATTTAAAATAGCCTATGTTCTTGGGAACTTGGGTAACTATTTTCTTGCAACTAATTTGTAATCTTTGGTAACAACTTTTAAAAGTATAGTGAACTAAAGAGTTTCTTTCTTCCCCCAGAGTAGATCATTTGATTGAAATGAGTAAAAATATTATTGTATTTCTTGTCTTTTATCTTCTTTTACCATGTTAAATTGATTTCTTATTGCATAAAAGCTATTTTGATGAAGGGTATTTATTTTGATTGCCATTGTTCTTTGTTCCCACACATCAATTTTTTTGGTGTAATTGAATCTTTCAATTTCACAATAAGTGGTACCTATCATAGGGAAAAAAGATTTTGTTTACAAGTGAACACCATATAGAAAGTGAAGATGCAAGAAATCTTAACTCAAGATAAGTGTATTGAAGCATTGAAGGGTGAGACTTGATGTCTGCACGCCTAATAGAGGTAGAAAATACCGAGATAGTCGATAAGGCAAAAAAATCCATTATCTTATGCTTCTGGGATAAAGTTCTAAGGGAAGTCGTTAGGGAAACAAGAATGCCTAATAGAAGTATATGATCAAGTCTTTGGATCAAAAGTTGTGTTTGAAACAATAACTCTACTCATTCCAAATGGTAGAGAAAAAATCTATAGTGAAGTTGTTGACAAAATTTCACAAGATTATTAATGATCTTGAGAATATTGAGGTGAAGATTTAATATGAGGATAACACTCTACACTTATTAAGCTCATTGTCCAGACCCTTTGAGCAACTTAAGGATGACTTTCTATATTGTAAGGAAGGTAGTATTATTTTGGATGAAGTCCAGACACATGTGAGATCTAAATAATTTTCAAAGGTGAAATATTTTAAGATTCACGATTGTCGTGAAGGCTTGAGTGTCTAAAGAGGAGGAAGTGAGCATAGTGTTGGTGTAAGCCCTAGAGGCCAATACTTTTGGTACTTGTATCGAATTATTTATTAGTAATAAAAGGCATTTTTCTTTATTATGTTTGTTTAATAAAGTCCCTGGAATAGATAGTCCATTTAATGTATCAAGTATGACTTAATCATGAGATCACATTAAACATAAGGACACTATTCTTAAAGTGTCCGTAGTCAAGTTTTATTATGAAATGGGATAACATTAAAGCATGGAGACTATTATGTTTGTAGACTGATGATCACGTCTCATGGATCATGGATAAAGAGTTATCAAGTCTTAAACATAGGTATGAATATTAAGAGTAATATTCATACTGGATTGACCCGCTATGAGAATACTATATAGAAAGTTATGCAAAGTGTCATAAGTTATTCTCATGGTGATAATAGTGTATACCACTCTTCGACCTGAAACCACTATGGATCCTAGATGTAGAGTCGAGTGCTTTATTGCTGATCCAACGTTGTCTGTAACTGGATAACCATAAAGACAGTTGATGGGTACTCCACGAAGCATGCTGAGGGACATGAGTGTCCTAGATGGAATTTGCCAATCCTGCTTAACAGGATAAATGTCTATGGGTCCAATATTGAACTGGACAAGGGTGACATGGTCTATACCTTGTGTTCAATATAGACATAAGGGCAAAGGGGTAATTATACACATAATTATTATCACAGGAGGTTTTGTCAGATCACATGACATTTTCGTGACTTGGGTAGCAGTGATGTGTTGCTAGATACCGCTCACTGTTTATTATGTTAAATGCGTGATTTAATATAATTTCCAGCGTCGCGAAAACCTATAGGGTCACACACAAAGGACGGATTGATGAGAGATAGAATAATTAAGGAACATCGTAAGGTACGATGTACTTAAGCTGAATACGAAATATGGTAAGGTACCAAATACTTAAGTGATTTTGGCATATTATGAGATATAGGCCAAAATGCACTTAAGTGGGCTTTTTGGCTTGAAGCCCACACAAGTGGTTCTATAAATAGAGCTCTTGTGCAGAAGCTTTGTAAGGAAATACAAGACAACTGAAGAGTTGGAATTTCGTATCTCTCTTTCCCTCACTCAAAGCCTTCATTCACAAACAGCTAGCACTGCGATTGAAGGAATCCGTTCGTGTGGACTGAGTAGAGACGTTGTCATCGTTCAACGTTCGTGATCGCCCCGTGGATTTGCTTCAAAGGATTCGATCATTATCAGAGATCTGCACCAAAGGTTTGAATCGCCACAAGAGGTAACGATTCTATCACTGATCATGCTCATTCGTAAGGATCACTAATGGAGAAAATTTTTAAATTCCGCTGCGCCTTGGATGGCAATTCTCCTTCAATGGTATCAGAGCCACTTACGAAACCATGAATCTGATATTTGTTTTTGTTCTGTAATAATATGATTAAAACAGAATGAATCAAAGGTTAAATTGAGATCGATCAAATTACATATATGTGATATATGTAATCCTGATGCAAAATACATTATATATGATATAGTGTTCTTATTTCGTTCATTCAAAACCTCGATGATTGTTTTCCTTTGAGCGATCAATGGTCGTTTGCTTCTTGATCCGACATTAGTATGGTGAAGCAATGACGTGTTGATCAATCATACTGAATTAACAATCGAGACGTGTTTGACGGTCTGAAATTGGTGCATCAGGGTTAGTGACGACACAAGGGTTGTGTTGTCAGAGAGTTATGCGATTGGGGTACGACTGCACAAGAGTTGTGCGTCCTAAACACTTTTCCGAACAGTGTTAACCGGTTAACGCGTATGGTTAACCGGTTAACGCAATGCGAAATAAATTTTTTTGAGTTTTTCAAACAGTGTTAACCGGTTAACGCATATGGTTAACCGGTTAACGCAAGGCAGAAAAGAATTTTCTAAAAGTTTTCAAACAGTGTTAACCGGTTAACACATATGGTTAACCGGTTAACGCAAGGAAAAATTCACCGGTTCGGCTAGAAAAAGTGCTTTGAAGTATCAAGTGTTGATACGAAAACGACGTCAATTTTAAATGAATTGTTCATTAAAATTTTCGAGCAGGGGCGCTGCCCCTTAGACCCCGCAAGGGGCGCTGCCCGGGCAGCGGAACACCCGTTCCCGCTGTCCGGGCAGCGGACCCCCGGCTAACTCTGCGTAGTGTGATCGGTTGTCGAAATTTAATTTGATTAATTAAAGGAATTAATAATAATAATAATAAAGTGTTTATTATTGTCTTGTGGTGATCGGTTATGGCCTTAGTTTTGTTTTGTTTTGTTTTGGGTTTTTAAAATACGACCTGCGTGTCGTGCCTCTCTCTTAATCTCCCAAATGTAACTTCTTTTCTCATCTCACTCCCTCGTATGTAAAACGAGTTTCTTTCATGTAATGTAATGATATGAAGAAAGCAAAGAAGTCAGTGCCAAAGGAGGACGACCTTGAAGATCTTGCTTGGAGAAGCTTAGATCGTTGTAGGTTAGCTTAGGTTCTCTCATTGGCTTGGGAGAACAATTGCGCTAGGGGCCATAACTGTTTCAATTTTGTTTGTATGTATGTTGATGCATGTGAATGAATGTTGATGCATGTGAGAGACGGTTTATATGATATACAAGCCGGTGAGATCAGAAAAATTGCAATTCCCTCAAATTAAATATTAAGTTTATGCTTTCCAAGTTTTAACACTCATCAAGACTAGTAATGGATAATGTAGGTTTCGCCTACGCGAGGTGCATGATCTATATATTAGTAAGGTGCAATGGGATAATTGTAATATCCAACTGTTAAAACAATGGGTCAAACTTAACTAAACAAATTATAATAAGATTATATATATGTTTAGAAGCAAGAGTTGGGAATAATCCATATGATGGATTGGAATAAGAGGTTATTCACCCAATTGAAATTTTCGAGAGTTGTATGAGATACAATTGGAAGGAGTTCCTACCTAAATAACCTAGTTTTGTGTAATCCGCCTACGCGGACTTAGAACGAAGTGAAATATGGATCTCAACCCACTAGAAAATCTTCCAACGGGATTTTCCGAATCAGATGATGAGGGTCATTTGTTTTGAGTAAAATAGTGGGAGCATGTTTAATTAAAGGCCTAATTAAATATGCCAATGATACTTATATTTTCATTATTTCTTATGTAGATTACCATGACAACAAACACCTCTAACAACATTTTGCGATCGATCCTTGACAAGGAAAAATTGTCTGGGACAAATTTTCTGGATTGGCACCGAAACCTGAGGATTGTCCTCAAACATGATAAAAAGCTGTATGTCTTGGAGACACCTGTTCCTGAAGAGGAACCTCCTAGTTCTGCACCTAAGGCAGAAAGAGATGCTTATAAGAAGCATGTCGATGATGCCAATGAAACTGCTTGTCTCATGCTAGCTACCATGAACTCAGAATTGCAAAAGCAACATGAGAACATGTCAGCATTCGATATGATCGAACACCTGAAGCTGCTCTATCAAGAGCAAGCAAGGCATGAGAGGTTTGAAGTTTCAAAAGCCCTTTTTCAAGGCAAGTTAGCTGAGGGAGCCTCTGTAGGTCCCCATGTACTCAAGATGATTGGGTATGTGGAAAACCTTGACAGACTGGGTTTTCCCCTCGGAAAGGAACTTGCGACTGATTTGATCTTGCAATCGTTACCAGATAGATTCAGTCAGTTTGTCCTAAATTTCAATATGAATGATATGGACAAATCGCTTCCTGAGCTGCTAGCCATGTTAAGAACGGCTGAGCAGAATCTGAAGTCAAAAGGGAAGTCCATTCTGATGATCGGAAATGGAAAGAGACAGAACAAAAGGCCCATCAAGCAGGGTGATAAAGGGAAAGGCAAGGAAGTTGTCAAACCCAAACCCACCGTTGCTGCTTTGAAGCCTAGTGGAGGCATAGCAAAAGCAGGCACCTGCTTCCATTGCGGTAAAACCGGACACTGGAAGAGAAACTGCCCAAAGTACCTGGAAGATAAGAAGAATGGAGTAGAGACTTCAACTTCAGGTATTTTTGTTATTGAAATTAATTTATCTACTTCTGTGACATGGGTATTAGATACTGGATGTGGTTCTCACATTTGTACAAATGTGCAGGGACTAAAAAGGAGTAGAAAATTGGCAAAAGGTGAAGTCGACCTACGAGTTGGCAATGGAGCAAAGGTTGCTGCTTTAGCCGTAGGAACTTATGGATTGACTTTACCTAGTGGTTTAATAATTCAGTTAGAGAACTGTTATTATGTACCTGCAATTAGCAGGAATATTATTTCCGTTTCTTGTTTGGACAAGTTTGGTTTTTCATTTATAATAAAGAACAATTGTTGCTCAATTTATTTGAATGATATATTCTATGCTACTGCACAGATGAACAATGGACTATATGTCCTTGATCTTGAAATGCCTATTTATAACATTAATACTAAAAGGATGAAACCAAATGAGTTAAATCCAACTTACCTTTGGCATTGTCGGTTAGGCCACATAAATGAGAAACGCATTTCCAAACTCCATAAAGATGGACTCTTGGACTCTTTTGATTATGAATCATATGAGACATGCAGATCTTGTTTAATTGGAAAGATGACAAAGTCCCCATTCACAGGAAAAGGTGAAAGAGCTAATGATCTTTTGGCCCTCATACATACTGATGTATGCGGACCACTGAACATACCAGCCAGAGGAGGTTTTCAATACTTCATCACATTTACTGATGATTTCAGTAGATATGGTTATGTGTATTTAATGAAACACAAATCAGAGTCCTTTGAAAAGTTCAAGGAATTCAAGAATGAAGTACAAAACCAACTAGGTAAGAATATTAAAACTCTTCGATCAGATCGAGGTGGTGAGTATTTAAGCCTAGAGTTTGATGACCATCTAAAAGAGTGTGGGATACTATCCCAACTTACTCCTCCTGGAACACCCCAATGGAATGGTGTATCTGAGAGAAGAAATCGAACCCTGTTGGACATGGTCCGATCCATGATGAGTCACGCCGATCTTCCAAACTCCTTTTGGGGACATGCGCTATTGACAGCAGCTTACACACTTAACCGTGTTCCATCCAAAAAGGTTGATAAAACACCATATGAGATATGGAGTGGTAAGAGACCACATATGTCTTACATGAAGATTTGGGGTTGCGAAGTTTATGTGAAACGACAAATTTCAACTAAGCTTGAGCCCAAATCTGACCAATGCTTATTTGTGGGGTATCCTAAAGAAACAAGAGGATATTACTTCTACAATCCTTCTGAGGGCAAAGTGTTTGTCGCTCGAACTGGAGTTTTCCTAGAAAAGGATTTTATTTCCAAAGGAACCAGTGGGAGGAAAGTAGAGCTTGAAGAAATTCAAGAATCGCAAAGCATTGATACACCTATGGAGGAATTAGAGCAGGAAACACAAGTAGTTGTGGAAGAACAACCTGCTCAAGTAGAACAAGACCAGCGCAGGTCAAGCAGGATACGTCACCTACCTGAAAGATATGGATATCTCATAACAGATCAAGGTGATGTATTACTCATGGATCAAGATGAGCCTGTGACCTACCAAGAGGCCATAACTGGTCCCGAGTCTGAGAAGTGGCTAGAGGCCATGAAATCCGAAATAGATTCCATGTACACGAACCAAGTTTGGAACTTGGTAGAGCCTCCTGTAGGAGTTAATCCTATAGGATGCAAGTGGGTCTTCAAAAAGAAGACTGACATGGATGGTAAGGTACATACCTATAAGGCAAGACTGGTTGCAAAAGGATATAAACAAATTCATGGTGTTGACTATGATGAAACCTTTTCACCAGTTGCAATGCTTAAATCTATTCGAATTTTACTTGCTATCGCTGCATATCATGATTATGAAATATGGCAAATGGATGTCAAAACTGCTTTCCTTAATGGGAATCTTCTTGAGGATGTGTACATGACACAGCCTGAAGGATTTGACATACCAGAAGAAGCCCATAAGATATGTAAGCTACAAAGATCAATCTATGGATTGAAGCAAGCTTCCAGAAGTTGGAATCTTCGTTTTGATGAAACGGTAAAACAATATGGATTCATTAAGAACGAAGATGAGCCTTGTGTCTACAAGAAGGTTAGTGGGAGCATGATCGTGTTCCTGGTATTATATGTAGATGACATATTACTCATTGGAAACGATGTCCCTACCCTGCAACAAGTAAAGACTTGGTTGGGGAAATGCTTTTCTATGAAGGACCTAGGTGAAACAGCCTATATATTAGGAATCAGAATCTATAGAGATAGATCACAAAAACTGCTTGGCCTAAGTCAGAGTACATACATAGATAAAGTGCTGAGACGCTTTAATATGCATGATTCCAAGAAAGGATTCATACCTATGCAACATGGCATGTGTCTATCAAAAACACAATCCCCTTCAACTAAGGAAGAAAGGGAACGCATGAATAAGATTCCATATGCATCTGCAATAGGATCTATCATGTATGCCATGTTATGTACTCGACCAGATGTTTCGTATGCTTTAAGTGCAACGAGTAAATACCAATCTGATCCTGGTGATGCCCATTGGGTAGCTGTTAAGAATATCCTTAAGTACTTGAGAAGGACTAAGGACTCATTCTTGATATATGGAGGTCAGGAAGTATTGGCTGTAATTGGTTACACCGATGCTAGTTTCCAGACAGACAAGGATGACTTTAGATCGCAATCTGGTTATGTGTTTTGCTTAAACGGTGGCGCTGTGAGCTGGAAAAGTTCAAAGCAAGATACAGTTGCTGATTCTACAACCGAGGCCGAGTATATTGCTGCCTCAAGTGCAGCAAAGGAAGCTGTTTCGATCAAAAAGTTCGTTAGTGAACTTGACATAGTTCCTAGCATTGTGGATCCCATTGGTCTCTATTGTGATAACAATGGTGCTATCGCACAAGCTAAGGAGCCTAGATCTCACCAACGATCCAAACACATACTTAGGCTTTATCACCTCATTCGAGAGATAATAGATAGAGGAGATGTGAAAATATGTAGAGTACCTACACTCGACAGTATTGTTGACCCACTGACAAAGCCTCTTGCGCAGCAGAAGCATGATGGCCATACTAGATCTATAGGCATTAGGGATATGTCTAATTGGCTCTAGTGCTAGTGGGAGATTGTTGGTGTAAGCCCTAGAGGCCAATACTTTTGGTACTTGTATCGAATTATTTATTAGTAATAAAAGGCATTTTTCTTTATTATGTTTGTTTAATAAAGTCCCTGGAATAGATAGTCCATTTAATGTATCAAGTATGACTTAATCATGAGATCACATTAAACATAAGGACACTATTCTTAAAGTGTCCGTAGTCAAGTTTTATTATGAAATGGGATAACATTAAAGCATGGAGACTATTATGTTTGTAGACTGATGATCACGTCTCATGGATCATGGATAAAGAGTTATCAAGTCTTAAACATAGGTATGAATATTAAGAGTAATATTCATACTGGATTGACCCGCTATGAGAATACTATATAGAAAGTTATGCAAAGTGTCATAAGTTATTCTCATGGTGATAATAGTGTATACCACTCTTCGACCTGAAACCACTATGGATCCTAGATGTAGAGTCGAGTGCTTTATTGCTGATCCAACGTTGTCCGTAACTGGATAACCATAAAGACAGTTGATGGGTACTCCACGAAGCATGCTGAGGGACATGAGTGTCCTAGATGGAATTTGCCAATCCTGCTTAACAGGATAAATGTCTATGGGCCCAATATTGAACTGGACAAGGGTGACATGGTCTATACCTTGTGTTCAATATAGACATAAGGGCAAAGGGGTAATTATACACATAATTATTATCACAGGAGGTTTTGTCAGATCACATGACATTTTCGTGACTTGGGTAGCAGTGATGTGTTGCTAGATACCGCTCACTGTTTATTATGTTAAATGCGTGATTTAATATAATTTCCAGCGTCGCGAAAACCTATAGGGTCACACACAAAGGACGGATTGATGAGAGATAGAATAATTAAGGAACATCGTAAGGTACGATGTACTTAAGCTGAATACGAAATATGGTAAGGTACCAAATACTTAAGTGATTTTGGCATATTATGAGATATAGGCCAAAATGCACTTAAGTGGGCTTTTTGGCTTGAAGCCCACACAAGTGGTTCTATAAATAGAGCTCTTGTGCAGAAGCTTTGTAAGGAAATACAAGACAACTGAAGAGTTGGAATTTCGTATCTCTCTTTCCCTCACTCAAAGCCTTCATTCACAAACAGCTAGCACTGCGATTGAAGGAATCCGTTCGTGTGGACTGAGTAGAGACGTTGTCATCGTTCAACGTTCGTGATCGCCCCGTGGATTTGCTTCAAAGGATTCGATCATTATCAGAGATCTGCACCAAAGGTTTGAATCGCCACAAGAGGTAACGATTCTATCACTGATCATGCTCATTCGTAAGGATCACTAATGGAGAAAATTTTTAAATTCCGCTGCGCCTTGGATGGCAATTCTCCTTCACATAGAGGGATGTCAAAATCAAAGAGGTTTGAAAAGTCAAGGGTAAAATTCTTTACTTGTCAAAATATCAGCCACTTCATGAGGGATTATCTCAAGAAGAAGGGCAATAATGATTCTATTCAGATTGCAGTTGCCTATGATAAGGATAGTTATGAGAGTGTTGGGGCATAATAGTGCAGGGTTTTGAGACTAATGAGGGTTGGATCATGGACTTAGATTTCTCTTATCACACGTGTCTAAGAAAAAAAATACTTTGAGACTTTGAAGTTGGAGCAAGGTGGAATAGTTCTCCTTGGTGACAATAAGGCTTGCAAGGTTTATGGTATTGATACAAATAAACTTAAAATGTTTTATGATCATGAGTTTATTCTTCACAACATGAGATATGTTCCAGAGCCCAGACATAAATTGTTATCCATAAGAATGTTTGATGATATAGGCTATTGCACTAGAGTTGAACACAGGGCGTTGAAGATTTCATATGGTGAAGTGATCATTAGCTAAAATATGTGATTTATATATTTTAGAAGGTTCTAATGTTGTTTTTCATTCATCATCATCTTGTGAAGATTTTCATGACAAGAACAAGTTGTTGGATTTGTGGTTAAGGCATGGTGAATGTCTGAAGGTTGTTCTAGAGCAATTTAATGAGTTTTACAGAAAACACGGGATAGAAACACATGTGACTGTCAAATTATCATTGAGTTTCTAGAGTACGGATGGTGCAAAAACAACTTACCTGGTTGGCAGATGTTCATTTACAAGCATAAACTTCCAAACACTTATGGAGCTTTGGAGTAGGAAGGCTGTAACCTACTATGTTTTGAAGGTCTTCAAAACTTTGTCAAATGTACAAATCAAGCTAACTTAACTGGATGGTAAAGTGGATTGTGTCTTGAATGACTATCTACGAGGTATGAAGGGTTATGAGTTGTTTGGAGTGAAACCTGGAGGATCTAAATTCATCAATCCTAAATGTATTACTTTTAATGAGTTCCTTCAGGAGAAAAAGAGTAAAAACTCGAGGATGAATCTTTTAAAAACTATGATAGAGAAAACTCAATTTGAGGTGAAGGTTCCTACAATGGATACAAATAGTAGTGAGACAACGATTAAAGAGGCATCTCATTATAATTCGACTCGTGATAAAATAAAGAGGAAGATTGTACCATCTCAAAGGGACAATTATGCCGGCCTCGGGTGTTATGATTTGAATGTGGCTGAAGGGTTGCAAAACTCTTAAAGATGGTTGAAGAACCATACTCATGGGATTTTTAAAATGTAAAAGCAGGAAAATATGCTCGAGAGCAAGTGACATGATCATGGTTCAAGCGTGACTTGAACTTGGTAAATATTGTTGAATAATGATTCAACATGGTAGAGAGAAGCAATGTGGTTGATGGTTAAATTGACATCACCATAATTTAAAGTCAAGGTGGAGATGATTGAAGTATGTTTTAAAACCTTAACTAATGAAGAGAAATAAAACAATTTTGAGATTACATAAACCAAAAGCCGTAAAAGTAGATAGAAGGTCGACAAAAGGCGTCAGAATCGCAAGTAGGCATTCCGACGAAGTTACTCAGCAACAGTGAGAGACGACTGCTAGAAATCAAAATCAGCGGCGGTTCAGGCTGATCAACGTGTGGTTTGGGTTTTCTCTCATCCTATCCAATTTTCTCAATTTATGTGTTTTGACATTCTTCATTTTTGTCCGTGGATCCGTTCATTAATGAGTTGTGTTTTGAGTTTATTATGGATCCTTTGGATTTCAACAATTATAAATATGTATCCCTTGTTTTCTTGTTATCACAACCTTTAGGCAGAAGACAGAGGAAGAATGTGATAATCCTAGTAAGGAAAAACTTAGAGAGACAAGGATTGAGAGAAACTTTAAGGGTATCTAAAGGGATTGAGAAACATTTCTAAACACTCTAAACATATGTGATTCATATAGAGGGATTTTCTAGAGAGATTGAGAAACACTTTGGTATAAAATAGACTTTATTCTTGAGAACTTGAGTAATTATTTTCTTTTAATTCATTTGTAATATTTGATAACAACTTTCCAAAGTATAGTGAATCAGAGAGCTGTCCTCTCCCACAAAATAAATCTTTTGATCTAACTGGCTAAACAAATTATTGTGTTTCTTATCTTTTATCTTTTTCTTTCAAGTTAAATTGTTGTCTTATTACATAGAGATTTATTTTTCTTAAATGTCATTTACTTTGGTTGTCATTATTCTTTGTTCTCACATATCAATTTTTTTCGGTGTGAATGAACTTTTCAATTTGACAACATTAAAAATTGATTCTACTTGAAAATAAGATTTGTACATTAGAGTCCAAACGTGATTTTAACTTTAAAATTCATCGTTCATTATTTTATTTACCTAAATCTATTGAAATATAAAACATTTTATCTTCAACTCAATTTTAATAAATATCAATTCATCATAATCAATTCACTAAAAATCAATTTTTATCAGAATCAAACATACACAATAGCATAAAACCATTACGACATTAAATTCTAGTCCCATATTAATATCTTATCGAGCTAACCACCTCACTACAAAATAGGGAGATAGATGAAAGTGAGAGTTATCTTCCATTTATAATCACAAATTTGACCATATGACACATGAATGTGGAATTTCCAACACATTGAAACAAAAATTGAAGTGTACTTCACTTCATTCTACCCTTTTGCTACTAAGAAGACAAGAAAGAATGTTGGGGCCCTAATGAAAATAGACAAGTATGTATGACACAATTTGTGATCCGATTGAGCAGAATTTCATCAGTCAATAAAGAGAAACATAAACTGCCATAATCTGAGAATCTGTCTCCCATGCAATATATATTCATTTCTTTGAATCTTAGTTACTTTGGACCAAGTCACATCCTTCTCGAATCTATAGAAAACATCAGTCTTGAAAGAAAAAGCAAAGATAAAGAAAAAGCACTAAGCTGCAGAGATTGCTCATTTGCCTTTAGTCCTGTGGGATACCTCAATTTGGAACCTCTCCTTAATTTAATCATTAATCATGTCTTTAGGATTTGCCAAATTTGGTGATTTTAACTAAAACTAACTTACTAACACACAACAAAAATATCATGTCTATTTGAGGCCTATATATATAATTGATGACCAATTTTTCTAATAGGTAAATAAATAGAAAGCCGCGAGTTTAAATCTATTGCAACTATCAATTAAACAAGAATTTTTTCAATCAATAGACGAAGTTGTAATAATTATTAAAAATTCATACATATTACTTTGATTATGAGAGTTAGAATTCTAGTGATGACGTTTAACTTAATTAATAAAAATCCACACACATCACTTTTGTCATTTGAGTTACCCCTATGATCACTATTATAAGTAAATTTATTTTTTTCTGATACATTTGACACAATATATCTGAATTATATACGGACTATATTCATTAATTATCAAATACACAAAATAAAAAAAATAATTTTATTTATAATAATGATAACATCTAAAATTTAGGAGTGGCACCATTATAGGTCCACATGGCACAAGAAAGAAAACCATGATGTTTACATTAATCAATTAAATTAGGGAAAGTGCTTTGTTGAACACTAGGCACTTAAAAGAAGGTGCCACCATAAAGAATTCCTAAAGACTATTAGTAGAAAAACTAAAGCCTAATTATATGATGCATGGAGACTATACCTTTTTTTACTTCATAAATTTATATAACATATTGTAATCCAAAATTTTGGTTAATTCATTACCTAAAAACTTGATTTACAACGACAAAAAGTTACATTTAGAAAGAAGAAAAAGAAGAAGAAAAAAAAGATAACATTAGGATCACACTTGTAGGCTTGAAAACACTTAAAATACTATGTAACAACAATAATATCTTATAGAACACACTTTGAATTCTTCAACACAAAAAATCATGATTTCTTCTATGATTTTTTTCCTCAACTAGTTGTGGAACTTCAACATGTTCATGCTTGATTAGGTGGTTGTCTATATTTTGCTGCTCTCCTGAATTCATATATCAAAATACAAAAATATTTAGAATAATAGAAAGATAAAGAAAAGGGTGAGATATAATATTATACAAATATAAGTTAAATGACATAAAAATTAATTTTTTATAACCAATTTTTAATATTTTTAATTTTAAAATATTAAAATTAAAAATATGATTTTTTTTTTAATTTTAATTTTTAGATTTTTTATTTTTATATTTTGAATTCATATTTAAAAATTTATCGAATTCATCGATTAAATCAAATTGAACTAATTTTTTTTGTATATTTTTAATTTTAAAATAACTTTTTTTAATGTATCCTAAAATTTAGAATACTTAATTAATCAACATCAATAAACAAAAATTTTCATTTTTATTTTGAATCGGATTGTTGAATTCAAATGTGTCTAAAAGTTTTTCATGATCCTAAAATAAATTAATCAAGCTTTTCATAGAAAGGAAAAGGAACTACCTAATTAATTTTTTTCATCTTCTTTTCCCTCCAATAACTAAAGTGGTACAGTTCTTCACCCAATGTCTTTTTTTGATTTCTCATAAAAATAAGAGAAAGATTGTTTGTTAAAGAAGCTTTTGATAAAGAGTGAAAACTATCACTCTTTCTTGAGTGTCTTCAAGTCTTACCAGCTTTCTTTTAGTAAAGGATAAATTGTGCAAACCTAAACCTAATGAATAAAATAAAATAGAATTCAACATTGCATTATTAAATATTAATATACCTATAATTCCAAATAAAATATTAAATTATTAATATTTTATTAATGTCACATCATAAAAAAAAGTCACATGAAAAATATTATGTCTATTTCAATTAGACAAATAATAACAATGACAACTGAAATTGACAGTGAAAAATGTATAATTACGGAATAACGAATATAGTTTTTGTAAGAATTAAAAATAAATTGATATATTCATAAAAGCAAATATTATTACTAAACCCTAAAAGTATATGATATAAATGTGCACATATATATACATACCTGTTATGTATTGGATCAGGGCCATTAGGTACTCTTCTCTTGCTAACATAGACAAGTTTGGAATTTGAATGCAGAACATGTCTCTTGATACCAACCAACTTTAAATGCTTGGAGATAACATTCACATTCATTGGAACAAGAATTGTTCTTTTTGTTTGAAGATTCATGGTTGAGATAGTAAGAAACATAAAGCACATGATTCCTAAAGATAACAAAGCTCCAAGAAACAGCCTTCTAAAACTAAAACCAAAACCAAAACATACAACATCCATGTTTTGATGTGTTTTATGAGTTTTCACACAATGGTAGTGACTTGAAGGTGAAGGCAAGTGCATGAGAGTGTTTGAACAACATTGATAAGAGAGAAAACTTGAAATATAAAGAGGAAAAGGGAATGAAGTAGAGTGTTTTGGGAGAGAAAGTGAGAGAGATTTTAAGAGAGCATGGATGGAGAAAGATGAATCAGAAAAGTTAGTTATTTGAGAGTGTTAAAAAAAGGGTCCACTTGAATTCTCTTTTTGTTGAGTTTGTGCATTTTCATGCAAACTACAAAAGGGGATCTCTCTCACTATGATATTTCTATCTCACAAATATTCTTTTATGGTACTTACTTTCAAATGTGTATGAGTTAAAAGTTTTGCAAGTTATGTGTTATAGTAACAACAACCCTTTCAAAACAGAGGAAATCTTTGCAAGTTTATGTCTTAGACAAAACAGAGGAAATCTTTACTTAACTCTTATTAATCTAGTTGTTAATTTTTTGTAAAATTGTGTTTCTTTTTTAAAAAACTCAGACCGATTAATCTCCACCATCTATTAGTAGAGACTCATTTAAAGATAAAATTTATATTTGCTTAAACTAATCCAACACAAAAATTGTTAATCTCTATAGGTCTCAAGTTTTTAATTATTAAAGTGAAATTTAAGGTATCATATATTAAAAGAAAATGATACGTAAAACTGAATAATATTATAGTTTTGTGACACCTGATATTTTCAGAATTGTTCGATGCCATGTTGAACTCAAGTTTTCTATACACATTGATTTGTGAATGGATAGTTTGGTTTATATTTATTATGAAAGTTTAAATTTAAATTTATTATTTTATTTTACATAATGTTATTTATGTTTGTTTCATATTGGAATTAGAGGTGATAGAAAAAAAATGAGTTTACGTTTAATTGGTTTAATTGGTTCGCAATTTTCGATACAATGGTCTCTTCGGAGTATTTTTATCGCGACGTTCATGTCTCTCGAGATCAAGTTCGTCTCAATCAAGCTATCGAGGATGGGAAAATGGTCTCTTTGGCATAATAGTTCTCTTTTTTTCTTGTCCAGCATGCTCAAACCAGGCATGTTTAGTTTTAAAGTCTTCATCCTACAATGTATATATATTTCAGTCCATTATTTATTCGTATTTTACTTTCTTTGTGGCGTTGTTTCTGGTCCTGAGTTCATTTCTACGAGAAACAACTTTCCTTAGAGTTTGTGCTCGGAGTTCATTAGACGTCTTTGGGGACCGTACGCGGCCAAGGGTCGGTAACCTTTCATATGCTCCCAGGTAATAACCTGGTTTGAGGCCTATGTATTTGCATCCCCACTGCGACCTTTGGCGCGACTAGCTACCAAGAAGGAGTCAGCCGATTATTTTCCATTTTTTAGGATTGCTTTCTATACTTGTCAAAAAGTACGAGAGTGCATGGTATACCTACGCGGGTAGGGGATACTCAGAGACCTTAGTAGTTAAGGGTGGTTAGCGTTTGCTCACGGTGGGGAGAAACCTTGTTTAATAATGTTTATGGCTATGGAGAGAGTAAATTCATGTGAGGTAACAAGCTCTGTGGGTTTTAGCACTATGTTAAGGGTATGATGATTTATCCTCCATCCTGTTAGGGAAGAAGTATGTGTAGAGGCCCTTGGGCCTAAGGTTTTCTAGGTACTGGTAACCACCCATTTGGTTAATGGTAGACTGACTGACAAGATTTTAAGTCCCTCAGGCGAGGCGTTGGACCTCTCGAGCAATACTTCTATCAAGCCCTCAAACAAGACTTTGAGTTAAGTTTCTTGGTATAGACTTCAATCGAGTCCCTTGGGCAAGACATTGTGTTGGATAACTCCCGAGGAAACTTCAAGTCCTTTAGGTGGAGAGTTTGGATAATCTTGTTCGATGGGACTCTTAGTCCCTCAGGCGAGATTATATGTTAAGCCTGACTAACGAGAATTTGAGTCCCTCATGCAAGGCATTGGACCTCTCAGGCATGACTTATATCAAGCCCCCAGACAAGACTTTGAGTTAAGTCTCTTGGGACATACTTTAGTCGCGTCCTTTGGGTGAGATTTTATGTTGGATATCCACCGAGGAAACTTCAAGTCCTTCATGCGGGGAGTTTGGATAAGCCTGTTTGATGGGACTCTTAGTACTCAAGGTGGGATTATATGTTGAGCATGACTGGCGAGACTACAAGTCCCTCAGGAGAGGCGTTAGACCCCTCGGGTGGAACTTCTATCAAGCCCTTCGATAAGAATTTACGTTAAATATCTTGATTTAGACTTCAGTTGCGATCCATGGTCGATAATTTATCTTGGATCCCACCTGAGGAAACTCCAAGTTCTCCAGGAGGGGAGTTTAGTTAAGCATGTTCAATGAGACTCTTAGTCCCTCAGGAGAGGTTATATGATGAGCCTGACTGAAGAAACTTCAAGTTCCTTAGGCGAAGCGTTGGACCTCTTAGGCGGGACTTCTATCAATCCCTCAAACAAGACTTTGAGTTAAGTCTATTGGGATGGACTTCAATCATGTCCCTTAGGAAAGACTTTATGTTGGATCCCGCCTGATGAAACTTCAAGTCCTTTGGGAGGGGAGTTTGGATAAGCCTATTTGATGGGACTCTTAGTCCCTCGGGCGAGATTATATGCCGAACTTGATGGACGAGACTTCGAGTTACTTTAATCCCATCTTCTCGAAGATATCTAAGTACATTATATCAGTGGAGAATCCTCCGTTAATCATTATCTTGGAAACGTTAAAGTTGGAGATTGTAGATGTTATGACCAAAGGAAATGTATCATTAAGGATCCCACAACTTTCTTGCTATCCCCATATCCGAGGATAGGTCTCTATCGGCTATTGGTAGAGGTGCTCCCCTATTCCTTGTTGACAATAATTAGCTCAAGATCTTCCTATTTACGACACTCTTGGACGAGTTGCTTACCCCGAGGCACCTCCCATGATGTAAGCGATATACTAGAGCTTTCACCCATGCCATTCACGTTCTCTTCTACTTACCTCTTCTCCTTCCCCCAACCATGACTTCATTGAATTTATTGGGGGACTGCTTCCTCTCTGCCTTTTTCGTTGTCTATGGTATACTCGAGTAGTCACCCTTATTGATTATCCCTTGTATTGCGTCCTTAGATAAGATGTCATCGTTGGTTTTGTGGCTATGACTCTTGTGGAAACAATAATATTTGGACTTATAAGTCGGCTCGAACTCCCTGACTAGATATGGGTTCTTTATCCCGGCCTCTTTAAACTTCGTGTTGGCATAATACTCCAAGAACCTCTATCCTGAGATGCTTAAGGGAGTATACACGTAAAATATTGAGTGGGATCTATGTTCACTTTCCACTTTAGACCGCTCAAAGTCTTTCTATAATGGTCGGACAAATCTGGTGTTCCCCGACCCTTAGTTGCCTCTGTCGGCCAAAAGCTTTTCTTTGTAGTTGATGTAAGGATGTGCCCTACTCAACAAATCATGTAAATTATAGGCTTATTTATGCCCTATATGTTTCTAGAATGCACGATCCGGTACAAGACCCTTCTTAAAGTTACTTCAGACTTTAATCTAAGCCTCAAATGGTTACCTCCACCTTGGTGAAATGGTCAATATATTCGCACTTTGTTTCCTTCCCACAAATGATGCTAATGTTTCGTATTGGAAGTATAAGTGATCATAAAGAGTGAGTTCACAATTTGTTATAGTGGTTGGTTACCTCTTCCCAACAGTGAAATGAGCGGAGAAAGCCTTACACACGTAAGACCAAGAATTTATACTTTTGTTTGGAAGGAACTTATACCAGACTATGGTCAATTCAATTAGGGTTATCATAAAAACTTCCACTTTAAGTCTCTGTCGACATTATAGTAGTCAAGTCGGTTATCAACGTGCTTGATGTTCCCCTCTGAATCTTCAAACCCATTATAAATCTAGAGCTTTAGAGACTTCTCAAGTAACTTTGGAATTCAGATGTCTAAGATGTGAGCAAACATGGAGTTCTTCTTCCGTGTCTGGATGTGAACATTTTCTTCATACCTTTCTCTCCTCCTAAGACAAAGAACTTCAGGAGGAGTGTGACTACCTCCCCTTACTTCAAGATCAAAGGAAGGAGTGTGGTGCTTATGTCGTTAGAGGCTTGAAGACTTTTGAACATCTTTTTGAATCCCTTCTCGACTCAAGAATGGGGGTTTTGTGCGAAACTGCCTCTTGAACACTATTGTTCCTCAGATTGGCGTTATGTAAAGTTTCTTAAATTCGAGTCTGACTCTTTGCTAAAACTCGAGAGTTCTATTGCCAAACCATTTGGCTAACACTGTTCAATAATTCGTTGGCTCCCTGCAAGCCAATTTTTTCCTGCAAGAGCTGAATGTCGATGAGCGTTTCTCGTCCAAACATTGTAGGCACAACGGCGTGAAAGTCTGAGTGAAGGTTTGCCAAGGTGGGACAACGATGTAGATCTAAGGAACAAATGAGGTTGAGATGCTCCTTGATCTGCCCTAGGTTGGACAAAATTTTACGGCCGATAAATATGAGGAGCAATTGTTACTATTTGATCGTCCATCCTTGGAGGAGAAGACAAAAGATTTCTGGCAATTTCATCATTGACATATTTGATGGAGAAAAGCTTAAATTTGAATTTGATGAAATTAATCAGGGAATAGAGATTTGTATTTTAGTAGAAGAAAATATATATATTTATCAAGGCAATTCAGTTGAATCAAATTGAGTTATATTATGGAAATTCACATGAATTATAAGTCGATTCCCACATACGACACTAGTGTTCTGTACAGGAACTAAAGGTGATTGGAAAGAGCACAATTTGCAGTTTTCGATGCGATAAATAGGGGTTGACTTACTAGATTAACACTCCAATACTTAAGTAAGTAAGAGAATGAAAAGTGAAGTTTGAATAAAAAATATTTATATACCTATGAAATGATAAACTTTTCTCATTAAATAAATGAGATGGTTGATAACCGCACATGTGAGGAACAATGTGGAATGTAGTTAGTTGTTGGATTAATATGAATTGTTAGTGTAACATTTCTTATGAGGTGTTACATGTGATGCGAAGGAAAAAAAGGTATTCTTGCTCCGCATCAAGCAACTTTGTCACTTAATAATCGTACCTTCATCTTCTAAACCATGCGATGAAGCAAAACAATATTTAATAAATATATTTTAATATACATTTAAACTTTTTTATGTTGGTTAAAATTTATTTTAAATCCTTCACTTTTAAAATTAGGTTTTTGATTCTTTTATTTTACAACCTTTATTTTATTTTGATCTATAAATTTTTACATATTAATAAATTAGTAAATGTGACACAATTGAATTAGGGGTGTATTGGTTAATATCTCGACAATGAAAATCCAAATATCTATGCTAAAATATAATAATTTTATAATAATGTGTCCTATATAGAGCTTGAATATTGAGTCACTTTCCATAAATTCCTGAACGGATGCACAAATATGTGAAAAGTGAAAACACGTGTAAGCCCAACTTCACGTTGCATGTCATATAACAACAAAACATCACTACTTTAGGGTCAGTTTGTTCTCTTTAATTTTGTTAATAATTAAATTAAAAGGTTAAATCTAAATATCTTAAAATTTATTTTTTAATCTTTCAAATTTTATTTTTTAAAGAAAGGTCTTTTTAATATTTTTCATTTATATTTTTGTTTCTCTTACTAGCAATAATTAATATAAGTGATATAACATAAGATATAACATATGACAGTGTCAGTATTACAAAGATGTTTAAATAGATATTAAATAATATTTTGTTCCTATTTTATATTATTTATATTAATTAAATTTATAAGGAATTTGTAGTTAATTCCTAATTAACTCAAAGACATCATTCTTATGATCTAGATTTTATTTATTTTTTTATGATTTTTTATCACATTATAAGGATCTCTTACAAAAATTTATTTTTTTAAATTTGTGTAAACACCGCTCTTTTATTAAATGAAAATAACACAAACATTGTCATATAATTGAATTTTCAACTAATCTTTTGCAGGGATTTAGGGGTATGTCATAATACATAAAAATATTTGCAAATTTTAATGGCATCTCAAATAAATCCTCATTTTCTTTTTGATCGAATCAAACACATATAAATATGTTTTTTAGAGACTAAATGAGAAATTTAACTCTATTGATTGTAAAAAGACTCTCATACTTTTAATTTTTTTTATACTAGTATGTTTAATTATAAGGATCTCTCTTACAATTTTTTTTTTCATGAGATGAATTAAATAATAATTTTTTATTATACATAAACAATACAACATTGGCATATGATTGAATTTTGAACTAATCTTTTGCAAGAAATTACATAATAACACATAAAAATGATATGCAAAATTTTATAGTAATTAGAATAAGTCTTGATTTAATTTAATTTTTTTGATCAAAACACATATATGTATCGATCGAAAAATCAAAATAAATCGAGACTTATTTGAAATGCAATGAAACTTTGAAGATACTTTATATATGTTATGATATAAGTCCCTTAAAAATAATAGTTCTAAATCCAATCATATGCAACGTTTTCTTTGTTTCCGTTTCACAAAAAATCGATTCGTAAGAAATTTCATATTTAGTTCATTTCTAGTAAAATAAAATAAATTTTTGTGAGACAAATTTTTATAATGTGATAAACTTTCTTGCAAAAAATAATTAAAAAATACAAAAAATGATGTGTTTGAATGCTAGGAATTTGTTACAAATGAGCTACGGTTCATAAGTTTCTGTATAATAATGTTTATATTAACGACAAATTTAACGATGAAATCTATATGTTATAAATTTATTTGATGTAAATAATATAAAATGGCATGTGACATTCCTGTCAACATCTTTGCTATGCTAGCACTACCACGTGTCATGTCATGTCAGTATATGTTACCCGATGTTAGCATGAATAATTAAAGTGTGGATACAAAATATTATGGAACTATTGTTTAAAAGAAAAAAAATTGAGGGACTAAAAATATAATTTAAAATATTTATAGAAATTAAAATATATTTAACTCTAAATTAAACTAATTTAAAATAATTTCAAAGCACTAGTTGAGTTACATACGCGTGTTTTGAATTTATTTTTTTCTTAAAATAGTGTGCTTGAAATTGTAAATTATTTTGATTTGAATAAACCACTCTAAATATATTATTTACGATCTGAATGTTTTTTTTTTTGTGTCTGTCTATAACTAAAATAAATTTTTAGCCGGCCATCTTATTTTTAAACTTAATTACTGATCCTTTAATATAGAAATTTTATAATTTTATTTGATACTACTATTTTTTTAATGATTTAACACAATATTTAATGGTGTGACAGTATTGTAGCACAACTGTTCAACAACCTTCCGTGCTACATTAAGCATTTCAAATTTAATTTCTCGAAGAAAAAACTTAAAAATATCATGGTTGTAACACAATTTTACTTTAAGGTCCTAATTCAGGATTTTTTTTTTAAAATAATCATGTTTTTTAAGAAAAATACAAAAATAATCAATTTTTTAATTTTTTTTCCAAAATAACCATGTTTGGGGGAGGATGCGCCGGGGCAGAGGCGCCAATGCTTATGGGGGAGGATGCGCCGGGGCAGAGGCGCCAATGCTTGTGGCGCCTTGCAGGCCCTCCAAGAGGAGGCGCAAATACAGCTGACGTCTGCATGGCACTCCTAAAGGAGGCGCCAAGGGCAATGGCGCCTGTTTGAAAAAAAAAATCCTCTCCCAAACATGGTTATTTTGGAAAAAAAATTGAAAAGTTGATTATTTTCGTTTTTTTTTTTGAAAAACATGGTTATTTTAAAAAAAAAATCCCTCCCAGTTTTATTTATAAACAAATTTTTAAATTTTTTAGCCTTAAAAATAAATAAATATTAATAAATCTATATGAATTTAATGTCTTTATTTCAAAATTATCCCTCTATTAATTATTTAAGATTTTTAATAAATTATAATTTAATTGAGAGTATATTAATAATTGTGTTATTTTTCTTACATGAAATTAAGAAAATTAAATTCATTTAACTATATTTTTTAATAAACGAAAAGTTTATCTTTTTTTACTTATAAATCAGTCTGAGTAGTAGTTTTCAATTTTGGATTCGACCTAGAGGCAAAGTCCTACTTTGTTCATTCTACATCAAGGTTAGTAAACTTTTCGGCTAACTCTTAGTATTTTGGAATCATAAGAGATGAAATATGATCATTGTAATATTTTGATTTATAAATTAAATACATAATTATGATGATAGATTATAAGATAATTATGATGTTCAATCGAAATATGAATCGTTGAGTTTGATAGCAGATATATCTGAAAAATAAATTATATTCAAGTCACTAAGGCCGCGAGTGTGGGGTATATGGGTTAGAATAATGTGTACAATGAAAGGTGGTGATATGAGATTTATATAGCTTTTGATGATGTGATATTTTGCTTCAACCAAAAGCTCAGTTTGAAATAGTTGTCCCCAAGTCTTTAGATGACAGAGTCAGGTAATGGATTGAGTTTGGTGTTTCCTCGGGGGTAATAAATGGTTGATTAGTAGGGTTGTGTTAAGATTTTGAATGTTCTGTGTTGATTAGCTACCGTTTAACTATGATAAAACAAAATGGGACCTATTTAGTTAAATTTTAACTATGACAAGTGTATTATGAGATATTATTTAGCCACAAATTAATGGTGAAAAATTTGAGGTTTTGTGTTGTAATCCAACTTGCACACCCTCAAAGACGACCCTGTTGATTAAGAGTTTCTTATTTGGACTGTCCTCAACTGAATCTATTGTATTGTTGTCTGGTTCGATGTCAGAATTGACTTATAAGCATATTCCATTTTTACTTTAATACAATTTTAATTTCATGTAAGCGTGTTGGAGGATGTTTGACTCTTTAAAGTTGTGTTTTGATAAATAAAAAATTGTGTCTAGTGTTATTGTCACCCTGACATCTTTAAGAACAAGTTATTAACCTAAATATAAAATTTTTGGTTTTTGCTTTCGAGGAGGAATCCTAAGATCGAGGTGGAAGTGGAGTCACTACCTCAGTGAATCCATGGATGGCCGAGAAATTAACGTGCATAATAAATTAAAGGACATAGTTCTCTCCCTCTCAAACGTAGCAACTTAGAGAAAAAATTTGATTGGATGAAGCCATGGTTTGAAGTTCGCATTCAACCAAGTGTAGGAGCTTGAAAGGGGAGTCTGTCCGACTGAAGTTAATATCCAAAGTTCTCAGTCAACCAAATGTACGATCTTGGTGGGGGAGTTTAGTTTGCTGAGACTCTCACTAAACCAAGAGGTAACTGATTGGATGCGGAATCTGACTCATTAAGTCTGAAGGCCGATTTTTTCACTCAATCAAATGTGAAAGCTTGGAAGGAAATCCGACTTGATGTCCTTCCTAACAAAAAACAAAATCCAAATCTCAAAGTGAATTCTATTACTTCAAAGATACATGATTTAATTCAACCCAACTAACGTGTCTGATGTCATTTTCTAGAACAAAAAGTGACAAGGCCCTCTCATCATAACTAAGAAGTTAAAAGGGGAATGTAGTTTTCTGAGTTGTCCAATCCCTTGTCGTTCCAACTAAAGAGCTAAATTAAAGAACTTACTTTGTGGTTACTGATGCTATTTTTGTTTGTCTTTATTTGCAAAACGAATAATGTAACAATTGTATAAAATATCACATGTAAAATTAGACATTGTTACCTGGTTAAGGATATACATCCTATAGCTTTGATGCATTTTTTGCATAGGAAAAGTTATGTATGAAAGTGAGAATTATATCATTCTTAGAGTTTCCATATTTTTGGAATTGTTTCATTTCATTTGCCTATTATTCTTTACTTGGAGTGCATGATTCTTCACATTTAGTTCATGCATACATAATGGTAAGTAAAGTACAAACATATGGACATTATTAAGAAAAAAATTAGCATTCTTTGGCTTTTCGCGTGGCTAGGAATATAATCTTGGTCAAGAGATGACCATGATTTAGTCAAAAGATGTAAAGTCTCTACGTATAATCACAAACCTCTAAAAAATCATTTCTTGATTAATCAAGTTGGATACAGGCTTATGAGGATTATAGTGAATATTTATGGCCATTGTGGATGAACGAGATGCAACCATTCAAGAAAGAAACCTTGTAATATTGTAAATATCTTGAGATGGACAAAACAATATTAATATGTAGGCAAATGAGGAGCGTGTCCCAATAGTTCCATTTCGTTTGTTGTTATTTTGTTAGTGTTAGTGATGTTGAGCCCATGCCCATGTGTTACTATTGAGGAAAAAACACATTTAACCATATATTTGTCACTCTTAAATGTATATCAAACACAAAATACGATATAATAATAATATTGTGTTCTTACAACATGTGCATCAAACATTTGATAGGATATGTATTTATTTCATTACTATATATCCTGTATTTTCATACTATATTTTGTTTATATTTTATCATGTGCACCAACGAAACCCTTAAACTCTTACACGTTTACGTTTCTAGGTCATAAAAATGATTTAGCTCAAATGTAAGATCTCATTTTTGTAAACTCTTAAGAGTTCAAAAGAAAAATATGATAAAATAATCAAATTTCAAATTTGATTACTTGTTTATGGGTTTATCAGATACACTTGTCCTCTAGATGTTCCTTATATATGTGCATAATTTGAATTCGTGAAGCAACCTAACCTCAGAGAACTAGTCGGGTATAAGAGGCAAAATTATCAAATTAACTCCATCAATCAGGTCGACCACTTTAGTATTATGTTGGTTTCTAACATGATCCATAATATATAAAGGCAGTTTTTTGACACATCTCATAAGTTTCTACTGCACCACGCGAATTTTCACAAATATCTCATATTTTTGGATATGTATCTCCGGAAGCAACCCAACACACACTCAAGTAAGACCATTTAGAGTGACGCCCTATTGTTTGGTTTATTTTATGCCGGTGATGCATCTCCAGAAATTTCCCGTAGTTACATTTCCGTAAGCCAAACACATCAATATCAGATCCAAAAACAAGAGAATTTTCCAAATTGAAATTAAGATTTATAAACTAAAATTAGAATTACATAGATGAGTTCAACATAAAATGCAACATTACAATTCAATATTCAGGTGGGCGCTTCAACATTTTCATAATATCTTCGACCGATCTTGAAATCGTCACTTCTAACTCGAACGGAACTTTTGTTTCAAAACGAAAAAACGTATTCCACATAGCCCTTACATCCACTTGCGTCTTGAGCTCAAATTTATTGAACTCAATCTTCCCTCCGTTGCCAATCAACGATGAACGGTACTTGAGCTTCACAATCTTTCGATTGTCTCTGTAAGGTAGGAAATAATGAATTTCGTCTTTGATATCTTCGAGGGAGGTGAGGTTGTTGAGCTTGAACGTGTGCATGGGAGTTCCATTGGAGAATGAGACATTTGCGACATACTAGTCAAAGTTTAGTTGCGACATTTGAGACATTTTCAGTTTATGTGAAATATAACATAAGAGCACCTTAATTTATAGAAGCCATAGATCAATATGGACCACTCAATGACTGACATGCTGATTCTTGAGATATATCTCTAAGACCTCACCCTATTATCTTATTCTGGAGATGTATTTGACACTCAAGAAATGAAAAACCAGCATAATATGTCTTCTCAGTTGAGGTAGCACCAACCATCTCCAACAATGAAAGTTTATACTTGTTGGTCTCGTAGGTTGAATCAAGTATGAGCACCATAAGAAAAATGTTGAACAACTTTATGAAATCAGGATGAGTCTAAAATATATCTCTAATAGTAACTCCATCCTCACACGTTTGATACCTAAACATGTAGCTATTATCATCCAACAGTTTCAAGAGTTGTTGTATCTTAGTTCTATCCCCCTAAGCACCTTGTTAGTTAGGTACCGATTTTTATACACTTACTTGATATTTGATATATTTTTGGATCATTCTGTTTCAATGTTGCAAGAATATTTTTCGGTTGAACCAAATTCAAGGTCATGTCAGCAACACATTTCTTCTCTTCCGGCATGAGCCGACACACACTAGGATGACCGACTATTTTTTCCACACAAATCATGGTTATGCAAACCATATATAACATTAAATCTCCAATCTTTATTTTCCAACATCTAACCATGCACCTTGAACGGACACTCACATATTTTAGATCCAGCGTCGTCGCTTTTAAAATTCCGGAGAGGAGTTCTATATTTCCCGCTTCTTTCGCACGTCGTTGTCACAAAAACACATATTCTATCCGAACCATTATCGGACCTTCCGATAACTACACCAAATCTTAGTTTAGAGGTCTACATACAGATCTATTGAAGCATTTGATCACGAGATTCAAACTCTTGCTGGTTTTTAAATTGGTTGCCAACATCTACCGCCTTCACGACAACACGTTGGACATCTGAAGAAACAATTTCTTTCGAGAAAACATCGGGGTGCACCATATCTAATAAAAACAATTACAACATAATAGCATATAAGTGACACAGCTGAAAACAGACTGGAAATTAAACACATACTAGTTCTGGAG
Organism: Lathyrus oleraceus; assembly: GCF_024323335.1. NCBI lineage: Eukaryota > Viridiplantae > Streptophyta > Magnoliopsida > Fabales > Fabaceae > Lathyrus > Lathyrus oleraceus. The sequence continues at coordinate 143,978,895 of NC_066579.1, read as the reverse complement.
ATGCATCTTCAAACAAGTTCTTACAAGTCCCATAGATACATTTCCAGACACGACATTCTTTTTTTCGGAAAAAAAACTTGATTAATGTGGGCAATGCAGAGGGAAATGGAGGATCTTTACCTGAAATTCTATCTTCTTTTTCTCCCTATGATGTGATGAACAAAAATAATGGAGTTTTGAAGAAAAAATGAATTGAGAATAAATGGTCTTTTGGTGAAGGATTTGGTTGAAAACTAACTACGACAACAACGGTTGTGTGATCATGCAACTGCTTCCTTTATCAGATATTTCTGGAGATGTATCTCCGGAAGTATCTGACATGCAAAGGTAACAACAAATTTCAAAATCCCGCCCATAATTCTGGAGATGCATATCCGGTACTAAACTGGTAAATAAATAAGGTATTGCTTTAAATGTTACGGAGATGCATTTTCGGAATAAAAATAACCCAACTTGTATGACGCCTTTCAGAATGACTTTTGTTGAGTATGTAAGAGGTGCGTCCGAAGATACATCTCCGATATCAAGAGACATTTTTAAAAATTCACGTGGTATAGTAAAAACATACAGGGAGCGTTAAGAAACTCTCTATATAAAGGCCATTAAATGGTTTCCATATCAATTATGATTCTAGTAATTTATATTCTCTCTAGTGCCCATTATCCATATGGTGTTGGATATAATTATATCGGAGCGGAGTGTGATTTCCAACCAAATAAAAGACTTTTATAATGGGTTTTAAGTTTCTCCCTATTAAAACACCTAAATATGCAAACTTCGACCCAATCTGTATGAGAGTCTAAGTCTTACATCTTCCAACTTTAATGAAGAATTAATGCTTCATTAAGTTGTTTTTCCGAACTAAGACCTAACCTTCTTTATAAGTTCTGCAAATGGTTTTCCAAACTAATGTACAAATATTTAGTCATTATATCTCATGCTTCAAATAGTTTTAAATACCCGTTGTGTAATTGAGTTAGGAGCTTTTTAGGAAACATATATATGCGTGAAAATAGTAGACCGAAGGATTTTATTAATTGAATAAAATTGTCTAACATTACTGAAAATCATTATAACTAACAAGTAATAGAAATGAAATATCTACCGTATAAGAAAAGAGAATGTTCTGGAAAATCCAAAAAATACTTTTTACTCTTTGTTTGACACCTCACCATTTTAAGGGTATATTATGACTAAAGTAACCAAATCCTAACTAAATATACGTTTCAATTTCATTGCAACCAACTATTTTCTTTTTGAGCTCATTTTCAAATGACTAATTGTTTCTATTTCTGTTTGTAGTTGTTTATGTAATTTTTAACTATTATTCATTGTGTTTTATGGATTACCTTCTTATTTAGTACCTTAATGAGGATGTTATGGTTTCATTTGGTGTTTATGGTATCATATTTTGTTATCAGACAATATATATTAATCAATGAGATGTTACTTTTCCAGGGTCATGATATCCATGTAACTTTTTCAACAATGTTTAGACAAACATTTGATTCAGCTCTCACTGTAAACAAGACTTGCACCATTTTCAACCTCAACCTGGAAGCAAGAAACCACAGGTTAACTTGATCATGAAAGATCTTGGGTATAAACTTATACTACCATAATTTGTAATGGTTTTTATTACCTTTATCTGTATCACATTTTCTCAATACTAGGACTATGTTATGAACCTGTAATTAAGTATTAAAGAATATAATACAATTTAGACCAAAAAACTGAACCTACTACTACTGTTTATGTAATTTATTTTTGTGATTGGGGGTACTGCTGCAAAAAGTTCTAGATGAATTTTTCCAACCAGTACTTCTGATCTGAGATAAATGTGATACTAATAATAGTTTCTAAATATAATTAAATTAAATGAGATGTAATATTTATTAATTTTAATTTAACACATTGGATTTGTGACAATTTTATAGTTTTAAACTGCTAATTTCAAATCAATAGAAAAAAACAAATAAACTATTCATCATTAAACAATTTCATGTTTTCAATACTTTTTTTCATGTTAAGTGTTGATTTTTCCATTAACTTCGTCCTTTTCTGCTCCACGGTGAAATATAATAACCATATTACCAGTACCACAGCTCATTTTGAATTTTATAACTTTAAAAAAAAATATTTATATATCAATCCAAATCTTTAAAACTAATGAGTTTTTTTTATTGGCTTTAAAATTTAACAGCATTTAGAATACTCTTTAAATAAAATCACATTATCATTATCATTTGTTTCTTTCCTAACCAATGGAATACTGATTAACTAAAACCACATCAATGTTCACACGGATATATAATTTTAAAAAATGAAAAACTGGAGAAAAATAAAAGGTGGTTGCAAAAAATTTAATTTAAATTGTTATAGTAGTAGTTATTAATATAAAAGAAATAGTAGTAAAATAAAAAAGGATGGTTATAATAGTAGGTATTAATATAAAAAAAATTGTAGTAGAATAAATAAGGAAATGAAAAAAAAATAGAAAAAGAAATAGTGATGGTGATGGAGGTGAAAAGAGTAAAAATTGGGTCATTGAGAGTTGTGTTGTAAGTGGGTCTGGTGGGACATTAAAGATATGGTTGTGTGTTTCGAAACGACAAACGTATTGTAGTTTCAAAACGTTTTGCCTCACCTATAAAGTGAGTTCGAAAATGTCATTGTTAAAGTAAGAAAGTTGCAATATTCCTTCTCCCAGCCAACATGTGTTAGTCGCATCGGAAAAGTTGAAAATGGTGTCTTTAAAAAACGGTGGAGAGAAAGTCAGGTATGAAATGTGTTTTAACCGTGTTGTAGGATGAGTTAGTTTGGTTTTTCACTAATGAATATGTTTTGGTTTAATGGCTTCCATGTAGATTTTATCAATTGTAGTGTGGTTCTGTCTGATTTTATCAATTGTTCCAGGGCTTCAGCGAAAAAATCTGGAGATCCAAAGTGGATCAGGAAAACGTTGGATGAAATGCATGCGGAGGTCAAAGAAAAATCCGTTATGGGCTCATCAAAGAAGGTGTTACAGATATCTCGTAAGAATGAGAAAACTAAGGAAGCGGTTGAACTCGAAAAGTCAATGTCAACTGAAAGTAGCAGATAAGATTTTGAAGTTCATGTTAAAGTTGTAGTAGCTTTATAAACTTGCACTAAAAGATGGAAAAATAATGTACTATGACTCATTATGTTGCAGTTGGTAAAAAAGCTCTGGAAGTGACTATCTGATACTAAAATTCAAGAAAACATCAGGCTCCGCGAAAGGGTTACAGTGTCATTAGATTCACCAAACTTGGATATTCACAGCAGTCCGTCAGACGACAATGAAGACTCGGAAAAGGAGGAGGAGTATTCATGGGAAGGGGTTGTTAGTTTCGGATTCAAAGTGAAAAAAAAGTGTTCTTGTATGCACGGCGGTCCAATAATATCGGAGGTCCCGTTCTAATTTCAAAAATTGGTCCAAATTCTTTTAAAAATACAATTATAATAATTAAAAAATATATATAAAAAATACAAGTATTAATTAAAAATAAATTTAATTATAATTATTTTGAGTTTTGATCAATCTTAATTTTTTTGTATGTATTGAGTTTTTTATCATAACATTTATTTTAATTATTGAATTTTTTTTAATAATATTTTATTTATTTTTATTAATATTTATGAAAAAAATTGAATTTTTTTAAAATTTGAGACCCTCTAAAATTTGGGGCCCTCTGCTGCAGCACATGCTGCACTTGCACAGGACCGGCCCTGTTTGTATGTTGGTGTATTAGATAATCTTTTTTGGTGCTCTGACATGACATGCATGTTATTTGTTGATAAATATATTTGATTATTGAACTTGTTTCATGCGACATTTTTATAGGTATGTGACAAAGAGCTATCTTTGGTGGAACCAGAAGGCGGTCGAGATTATTGATTGTGATAATGGAGATAGGTATTACGGAAAAGTTTATTGTGCGAAGAGAAAGAATAAGGTGGTAAAGTTGTAGAAATGTATCGGCAAATGATGATACGAATATGCGAAGAAGAAGAGGCTCCATAGAGATAAGGTGGGTTTTATGATTCGTAGTCCTCTATACCGTTTATTTGTATATATTCTCAACCGTGGAAAGAAAGTTTTTTTGAGGATGTTGTGAAGACAATGGAAGTTATTTTGAAGTTAAGAAGGATTTTGAATATGTTACTTTGATGTTGGTTGGTTTAATATATTATGATGGTATGTGATGTGTAAGCTAAGTGTAATGAAATTGCAATAATGTTTTGGTTGTTTTTAAGATATGTATAGGTAATAGGTGTAAGTTATGGTATGAGTTAAGAATATGATGTAATGAAACAATGTTGTTGAATTATGGTGTAGTAAATTTTATTTGGAAGTTGTTAGTAAATGATCATTTTGTTTAGTTTGTGTTCAATTTGGTAACGGGTATAGTGGGAAAATAAGTTAGTTTGATATTATAATGATAATATTGAACATGTTTGAGTATTGGGAATGGTTTATTTGAATAGGTAAGGTGATAAAATTGATTACATAGATGGTATAATTGTTTTTGAATAACGTAAATGCATGAACACATGCTTATGTAAAAACATTTCATGTATTGTCGTATAATTATAAATTTATGTAGTATGAACAGAAGGTTATAAATCAATGGTTGTGTAAAATCATATTGTTAAACTGTTGTGAAATGGCCACTGTATTTTGAATACCAGGTTATCAAGTTGCATGTAATATAAATTGAATCCAAAAACTATTGTCCAAAAGATATGTTGAATATAATACAAAAGATAATGTATTGATATTCAAAACTTTAGGGGAATGATCCCAACAAAAAGAGGTAGAAAAACATATATGACAAAGTTACATATCAGTGTATAATTTTGGTAGCAGTAAAATATAATACAAAACCACAAGATAGTCGTAATTGAAGAAGTAGTAATAACTTTATAGTAATATTAATATTGTGTAACTTCTTGTTATTACAAAATGAAGTAAAATGGCTTTATATAAGCCTTACACTTTCAATATGAGCCTTAGATAATAATAAGGAATAAAACTATAATAACCACTAAACTTATTCAACTTATCCTATTAATAAACTTAGCAAATTTATCATTTCTATTTATAATAAAGACTGATTCTTAGTAAATATTCCAACAAATTCCTCCCCTTAAACTGAAATGCTTATTGAGCATACAGTTTAATTTTGAAGTGGTTGTACTCCCAATAGCCTTCTAAGTTTCACAAACTGATCCAATTTCAATGGCTTTGTCATAATGTCTGCAATTTGTTCTTTTGTTCCACAGAAAACCAACTTTACCACTCCCTGATTTGAAAGATCACGTAAATAATGATATCTGACATCAATGTGTTTAGTCCTCCGATGCATTACTGGGTTCTTAGAGAGCTTGATTGATGAACTGTTGTCACACATAATATCAATACATTCACAATTTTCATCTCTAATTTGTTCAAGTACCCCTATCATCCAAACACAGTGACAAGCACATGAGGTTGCCGCCACATATTCAGCTTCAGTAGAGGATAAGGTAACTATGGCTTGCTTCTTTGAGCTCCAACAAACTGCTGCCTCACTTAATAAAAACACATACCCTGAAGTACTTTTTCCACCTTCTCTTGACAACACACTTCCAGGAACTATTGGATTTTTGACAGAGTTACAATTCCACATATTGAATCTTTCCAAAACTTCTCTTGCATATTTCTTTTGGCATAAGTGAATTCCATTTGCATTTTGACTTACTTCAACTCCAAGGAAGAACCTCATTTTACCAAGGTCCGTCATTTCAAACTCTTTCATCATGGACTGCTTAAATATTCCACACAATTCTTCATTATTCCCAGTATATATCAAGTCATCAACATAAATACTTACCATGATTACTTTTTCCTTTATTCTCTTAATGAATAAAGTATGATCATGTTTACTCTTTGAAAATCCTTCTCGTTGGAAGTAACTATCGATTCTGCTAAACCATGTTCTTGGCGCCTGTTTTAGGCCATATAATGCTTTGTTCAGCCTATATACCTTTTCTTCCTCTCCGTGTTTTATGAAGCCCTCAGGTTGATCCACATATACCTCTTCCTTTAATTCCCCATATAAAAAGGCACTTTTCACATCCAGCTGGTATACATTCCAACCCTTTTGTGCTGCCACAACCAATAAAATTCGAATTGTGTCCCATCGTGCAACAGGAGCATATACTTCATTATAGTCCACCCCTTCTGTCTGTGTATACCCTTTTGCAACAAGTCTTGCTTTGTACTTATCAACCTTGCCTTCTTCATTCAATTTGGTTTTGTAAATCCATTTCACTCCAATTTTCTTAGCTTGTGTTGGTAGATTCACTAACTCCCATGTTTTATTCTTCTCGATGGCATCTATTTCACGTTTCATGGCTTCTATCCATTTTACATCATTAATAGCTTCTTTATAATTTGTGGGATCATCATTTGACACAAATAAAACCATTCCGACCTCTTGTTCTTCTTCAGATAGACCCTCACCACTTTCGTAATCTTGCAATCTACTAGGTGCTCTTCTCTCTCTTATTGGTCGTTCCTTATGTTGCTGCTCTTCATGTTGTGGTTCCACATTTTGTTGCTCTTCATGTTGTGGTTCCACATTTTGTAATGTATGCTCATGGTTTTCGGCATTACCCACCTCTATTTCTATATCTGATTCTTCATCAGAATCCTCCATGTCACTACCATCGTTACCCCAATCAAGAATAATTTCTTTTTCTTTTTCTGAATTTATGTTCCAATTCCATTTTTCTCCTTCTTCAAATATTACATCCCTGCTTACTGTTATTTTCTTTAATATTGGATCATACAATCGGTAAGCCTTTGACTCGTCACTCACTCCAATTAAGATACATTTACGACTTCTATCGTCAAGTTTAGTTCTCTTCTGCTCAGGTATATGCACGTGTGCAATGGATCCGAACACCCTAAAATAGTCAACTCTAGGTTTCAGTCCACTCCATCTTTCTTCTGGTACCATTTCCTTTACTGCTTTGGTAAGGCTTCTGTTAATCACATGATTTGTCCACTTTGCAGCTTCTGCCCATAAGGTCTTTGGCATCTCTTTCTCCGTAAGTAAGCAGCGCACCATATTCATAATTGTTCTATTTCTTCGTTCCGCTACTCCATTTTGTTGTGGTGTGAAAGCAGCTGTCAATTGCCGTTTAATTCCATTTTCTAGGCAAAACTGATTGAACTTGTTTGAGGTGAATTCTCCTCCCCTGTCTGTTCGTAAATAGCATATATGTTTCTGAGCTTCTTTCTCAACTAAATTCTTGAAGCATTTGAATATCTCAAATGTTTCACCTTTTTCCACAAGAAAATAAATCCAAGTTTTGCGAGAGTAATCATCTACAAACACAAGCAAATATCTCTTACCACTATGAGAGATTGGAGTGATTGGACCACACAGATCTGCATGCACCAATTCAAGTTTTTCTGATGCTCTCCAATTGCTTTTCTTTGGTATTTTTTCTCGGTGTTGCTTGCCAATATTACACACTTCACAAACCCCTGCACTTTCCTTGAACTCTGGTAGGCCCTTTACCATTTGTTTCTTCTGCATAGCAACAATAAACATATGATTTACATGCCCATACCTTCTATGCCATAGATTTTCCAAGTTCTCCTCCTCAACCTTTAAGCATTTCCGTGGAAGCGGTTTTAATGTAGCGTGAATTACAAACATTCGATTCAGAGTCATGTTGCTGTCTACAATTTTCCCTCTTTGAGGATGATAAATCTTGCATGCACTTTCTTTTATTATTATTACCAGGCGTCTTTCTTGAAGTTGACCTATACTTAACAAATTGTTGGTTAAGTCAGGTACAAAGTAAACATCACTCACAGTTAGAATGATTCCATCCACTTCAAACCTGACACTTCCTTTTCCCATTACTGACATTCTTGAATTGTTTCCCAATCTAACAATACAACTAAAATTTTCATCAAGTTCTATAAACCACTTTTTATTTCCTGTCATGTGATTTGAGCAACCAGAATCAAGAAACCATATTCCTTTGTCTTTAATATCTTGAACTTCGGCATGAGCCATTAGGAGTACCTCCTCTTCCTCGTCAAACTCAGCATAGTTTGCTTCTTTTTCTAAACTTGGACATTCAAATTGGTAGTGTCCTTGTTTTTGACATCGATAACATATAATAGCACTCCTATTTACAAATGTTTTTGTTCTTCCCCGTCCCCTAACATAACTGCTAGATCCTCTTTGAAAATTACTTCTTCCTCTCCCACGTCCATAACGCGTGCCATGCTCAACTTGCAGAACTTGCTCTTCACTCCGTTTTTCTCTTACCTTTTGCTCATGAACAAGTAGTGAACTTTGTAGCTCATCCACAGTTAAGACATCAATATCCTTAGACTCTTCAATTGAGCATACAACAAAGTTGAAATTTTCTGTCAAAGATCTAAGTATCTTCTCAACTATTTTCACATCGTTCATATTCTCTCCGCAATTACTCATGTCATTTGCTATTTCCATTACTCTTCCAAAATAATCATTCAATGATTCACCTATCTTCATTTCTAAGGTTTCGAATGTCCGTCGAAGCCTCTGTAATTGCGCACGTTTTACCCTAGTGCTTCCCTTGTATTTGACTTTCATGGATTCCCACAACTGTTTAGCTGTTTCTTTCTGGGTAATAGTTTTTAAGATGGATTTGTCAATGGCCTGGAATAAATAGTTCTTTGCTTTCAGATCTTTGAGTTTTTCTTCATCCAATGCCTTTTGTTGTGTTGCAGTTATCTCTTCATTCTCCTTTGGTTCCTTTATTCCAGATTCAATAACACTCCAATACTCCTTTGATCGAAGTAGATTCTCCATGATCAAACTCCAATGATCATAGTCACCATCAAACTTAGGCACACTTGGTGCGCTGAAATTGCTCGATTCAGCCATTTCACGTCTTAATGACACTCTAGTGTTTTTCCTCTCAAACACTCTTAGTTACACACTATATCAGGCCCCTTGATGGAGCTCTGATACCAAATGAAGAAGTAGTAATAACTTTATAGTAATATTAATATTGTGTAACTTCTTGTTATTACAAAATGAAGTAAAATGGCTTTATATAAGCCTTACACTTTCAATATAAGCCTTAGATAATAATAAGGAATAAAACTATAATAACCACTAAACTTATTCAACTTATCCTATTAATAAACTTAGCAAATTATCATTTCTATTTATAATAAAGACTGATTCTTAGTAAATATTCCAACAGTAATGACGTGTTACTTTAGGAAAAAGTTTTAACAAATTACATATACTATGTTATTGTAAACTGTGTAGGCCAAAGGGAAGAAATGTTTATATAATATAAAGGTTGTATTACAGCAGACAAAAATAGATGCAAAGGAGACAACAATGGTATTGAGCATGCATGGATGTTAGGTAGCGGACAAGTGCGAAGTTTGTTTGTTTTTTCTGCAGGTTGTTGCTATTCCAAGGCATAATATAGAATAAACAAATATGTGCAAATTCAGTACAATAAATACAAACGCAATAGGTTTTTGTTAGTCTGCAAAGTGTTGTTTAGTCAATAAACTGAAACTTTCTTGAACTGATATTTGGATTGATCCGTTTAAAAAACAGTGGTCGTGGTTTGAATCAACAGTTGAATGACAATTTGTATTTTCAGTAAGGATCTTAATTTGTCAGGAAATACAAAATAGGATGACTTTGTTCTGATAATTCTTTTTTGTTTGTATTAGGGTCAAGGTTTATAGACTGGTGGCAAATATATGAACCAAAATATGATTATGATTATGGCCCTAAATTTTTGTATATGAAATGTACCATATAACATCAAATATGGCCAATTGAAAAATGGTTGTAATTATGACCTAAAAACATATTATGTCATTGTAAAGATTAAGATAAAACTCAAATTTCAGGACATAAAACTGAGATAATTCATAAGGATCAACATGGTTCAATAGACATAAATCACCATAATATTGTGAATAATGATAAAATGATCCCATGAGTATAGTCAATGCTGACTCAAAAGAAGCTACTACCCAACTATCCACAACTTTTTGCTTCAATGCAACTATTTCTTATCCAATTTGATGAATTTCTTCAGTTTGGTTGACGACAGTTCCCCTTTACATAACTCCTTCAATGTCATTGAATCAGTGTCGCCTTCATTGCCAAACATTTTCACGCTTGTGGTCGGTGTCAATGGTTCGGGAGTTAGCTTAGAACTCACATCAAGATCCTGTCACAAATACGAATAAAATAAGAGACAACATAAATTAAAAACCTTATTGTCACTGCATCCCATTCTTCAACGACATTTGCCTCATCAACACTCTCATTTATCTATTAAAGACATTATAAAATCAATATATGTAACACGATATACATAAACCATAATATAAAGTAAGTTTGATGAGTTATAGTTTGAGTGTGTTATACCTCCATTACTTGTGGTGTGAGAACGAGTTTTGGAGATGACTGACTTAAGGAAAAAATATAAACTATATGTTAAAAATTAAAAATACACAATTGAAACATAATTAAATTTAATTACTGGGACAACATCGCAGAGACCTTCGACTTCCTTGATTAGTTTTTCATCATGAAGGAATGCGACAAAAGAAGAACTACCCCTGCGCGATTGCCACTTCACTTTAAAACCCATTTTCAGTCCTAACATAGAGTCCAATTTGAGAGGAAACTCAAGTGAATCTGTCACTCCGGCCTAAAAAGATAAAATCATCCACATCAAAATTGAGTACATAACAAATGTGATATGGAATGTTTCTTTACATTTCATTCAATTTAACAGAGCAAAAGATGAAGGAAAATCACTTAAGAAGTTTGATCAATATTCGTTGCCTCAATCATTGTGCTGCGTAGTTGAGCAGCGAACACTCCTAAAAGTTCTGAAGCTTCGCGATCCCAAAATATAAAGGTTCCATGACTACCATCTTGAACCACCTCAATCTCAATTTTAAACCTTCAAAACAAATAAATGGTACTGAAACATATGGGAGATTTGCAAAATACAAAATCGATAATAAAGTGAAAGAAATGGGAAACCTCCAAATTTCAGCACAAAAAAAAGGTGGACTTACTCCCTTGGCAACCTTGGGACATTGGTGGAAATCTTTGTAATACCAACTGAATGAGGAAGCTAGTAGTTTGTCAGTTCTTGCAACGGTAATGCAGAAAGTAATCTGAAGAGCAGCATGAAAAAATAATTGATTTAATATTCAACCTAACAATCACAAATAAAAGTTATGATAAATGAAGTTAGACATACGTCGGTAATTTGGTTATGCGAATCAGCGAAAGCTTGATAGCCTTGGACATAAATTTTTCATAAGGAATAAGTCGAGATTCTGAAGAGTTTTGTGACCAAACTTGGGACTGTGTGCTCTTAACTTATCCTGAACTCCCATTCATAGAGTCCTTAGGCAACCTGGAATCCAAAAATATTAGCATGTCATAATCTATATAAAAAAGGTACAGTTATTATGATACCAACATAATTATAATATAGATATGATACCTTGATCGAAAATCCGTGATGAGAGGAAAATCGTCGTTCATATGCATCTTGGTAACATTATAAGTGTTTGTCACAACAAGAGGATATTTTCCTACAAACATGGTAATGAAGGAGACACGGATTGTTAAGGATATGTATGGCAACACCACAAAAGCATAAAAAAAAAGGTTGAGTGCATAAATAAGTAACAACCTTCTTCCTTAACCTTTGTTTACTGGAGTACAATGATAGTCGACATAGAGGGATTAGTTTGTTTTTGCTTGTAAGCAAAGAATTTCAAGGCGTAATTCTCTCATAGGGTACAATGGATTGTATTGTTACTACATGTTATTAAATGTAGGGAAAAAAAATTGAGAAAATGTATTGCAAAGGGGTGACAATAGTTTTCTGTTGCCAACACATATAGCTGTTTATATGGTTACCTCTGGGTCTGCTAGCAAACCAGCATCCAGAACAGGACCATTTGTAAGTGGCTTCTGATTCCTGAGAGGAAGTAACGAAAGTCTGCAATAGTGTTTGAGAGGAAAAACACAGAAGAAATGAATTATGACAGCAGAAACTCTCTCAACACCATGCGTTCCGAAGTTCGACGGTGACTACGATCACTGGAGCTTACTTATGGAAAATCTCCTCCGTTCTAAGGAGTACTGGAGCGTCATTGAACCTGGGCTCGAAGAGTTGAAGAGGACCGAAGCCATAAGCTCGAAGGCACTCGACGAAGCAAAACTGAAAGATCTCAAAGCAAAGAACTATCTTTTCCAGTCCATAGACAAGAGCATCTTGAAAACCATCACCCAGAAGGAAACAGCCAAACAGTTGTGGGATTCAATGAAAGTCAAGTATCAGGGAAGTGCTAGAGTGAAGCGCGCACAACTGCAACGGCTTCGGAGAACATTCGAAACCCTTGAAATGAAATTGGGAGAAGGTGTGTCTGAGTACTTCGCAAGAGTCATGTCTACTGCCAACGACATGAGGAACTGTGGAGAAGACATGAACGATGTCAAAATTGTCGAAAAAATACTTCGGAGTCTCACAGACAACTTCAACTTTGTGGTATGTTCCATCGAAGTAGATGAATTGCAAGCATCTTTGCTTGTACATGAACAAAAGGTGATTGAGAAAAGAAGTGAAGAGCAAGTTCTACAGGTGGAGAACGAGCAAAGAAATGTACAAGGAAGAGGTAGAGGCATATATCAGAGAGGAAACAACAACTTTAGAGGCGGCAACTTCAGAGGTCGGGGAAGAGGTAGATCTTTCGTCAACAGGTCAGCCATCAATTGCTTTCGATGTGGAAAGCAAGGGCATTATTAATTTGAATGTTCAAGTCTGGAAAAAGGAGTCAACTATACCGAGTTCAACGAGGAAGAAGAACTCCTCCTAATGGCGCACACAGAAGTCAGTAAAGCTGAAGGAAAAGGTATTTGGTTTCTCCGACTCCGGGTGTTCAAACCATATGACAAACCATATGACAGGAGACAAAACTTGGTTTGTTGAGTTTGACGAAAGCTTCAAGCATTCTGTCAGATTGGGTAACAGCAGCGGTTCAAGGAAAAGGCAGCGTCAGGTTTGAAGTACAAGTAATCACACAAACGGTATCTGACGTCTATTATGTCCCAAACCTCAGCAACAACTTGTTGAGCATAGGACGAAAGCTTCAAGCATTCTGTCAGATTGGGTAACAACAACGGTTCAAGGAAAAGGTAGCGTCAGGTTTGAAGTACAAGGAATCACACAAACGGTATCTGACGTCTATTATGTCCCAAACCTCAGCAACAACTTGTTGAGCATAGGACAGCTACAGGAAAAGCGTTTAGTGATTATAATTAAAGAGGGTACTTGCAGAATCTATCATCATCAAAGAGGTTTGATAGTAGACACTCCAATGACTATGAATCTATGTTCATGGTCTATGCAAAGATGAAACCACTGCCTGGTAGTTGTTTGAAGATGGAGGAAGAAGACTTGGAGAATCTCTGGCACAAGAGATATGGACATTTAAATAACAAGTCCATCCAAATAATGCAGCAAAAACAAATGGTAAAAGGGTTACCAAAGTTGAAAGAAGCAGCCAAAGTTTGCACGGTATGCAATGTGGGAAAACAGCAGCGGGGGAAATTTCCAAAGAAAAGTGGTTGGAAGGCATCGGAGAAATTGGAATTAATTCATGGAGATCTATGTGGACCAATCACTCCAACCTCTCACAGTGGTAAGAGGTATTTGTTAGTGTTTGTAGACGATTTCTCTCGAAAAACTTGGATCTATTTTCTCTCCAATAAAGCAGAATCCTTTGAGGCATTTAAAAACTTCAAAAGTTTTGTTGAAAAGGAAGCAAAAACATCCATTTGCGGACTAAGAACTGACAGGGAAGGAGAATTTACATCAAATAAATTCAACCAGTTCTGCAAGGATTATGGCATAAGGCGGCAGTTGACAGCAGCATACACTCCACAGCAAAACGGAGTGGCAGAAAGAAGGAATCGAACCATCATGAACATGGTGCGCTGTTTGTTGACTGAGAAGGAGATGCCGAGATCACTATGGCCAGATGCAGCGAGATGGACAACCCACGTCTTGAATCGAAGTCTTACAAAGGCGGTAAAAGACATGGTACCTGAAGAAAGGTGGACAGGAATAAAGCCGAAGGTTGACTACTTCAGAGTATTCGGCTCCATTGCACATGTACATGTCCCTGAACAGAAAAGAGTTAAACTTGACGATCGAAGTCACAAGTGCATCTTGCTTGGAGTCAGTGACGAATCTAAAGCTTATCGGTTGTATGATCCGATAACAAAAAAAATAATTATTAGCAGGGATGTCGTATTCGAAGAAGGTGGTAAATGGGATTGGAACTTGAGCGCAACAGAGTTAAAGCAAAATGCTCTTGCATGGGGAGATGACGAAGCTATAATAGAAGAATTTGAAGCGGAATATACTGATAGTGATGTTGAAGAAAGTGAATACGACAGGACAAAGGAGCTCCCAGAAGCTGGACAGTCATCACCAGAAGAACAAACAAGAAGAGAGAGAAGAAAGCCTAGTTGGATGAATAACTATGAAAGCGGTGAAGGCTTGTCTGAAGAAGAGGAACTAGAACAAAACTTAGCCTTTTATATCTCTCATGATGATCCAGTAAGCTTTGATGAAGCTGTGAAGGAAGAAAAATGGCAGGAGGCCATGAAGCTGGAAATTCAAGCTATTGAGAGAAATCAGACTTGGGAGCTTGTGTCACTGCCACATCAAGCAAAGAAAATTGGGGTTAAGTGGGTATACAAAACAAAATTAAATGAAGAAGGCAAGGTGGATAAATGCAAAGCTAGACTCGTCGCCAAAGGGTATTCGCAAACAGCGGGAGTAGACTATAATGAAGTGTATGCGCCAGTGGCTCGTTGGGATACCATCAGAATTCTCTTGGCAGTAGCAGCTCAGCGTGGTTGGTGCGTTTACCAGCTTGACGTTAAAAGTGCTTTTCTGTACGGAGAATTAAAGGAGGAGGTATACATCGATCAACCGGAAGGGTTCATCAAAAGGGGTGGGGAAGATAAGGTGTATCGGCTGAAGAAGGCTCTCTATGGCTTAAAGCAAGCCCCGAGAGCTTGGTTTAGCAGAATTGAGAGTCACTTTAAGAAGGAAGGGTTTCAAAAAAGCAACTATGATCACACCTTGTTCTCGAAGAAAAATAGAAACAAACTATTGGTGGTAAGTCTTTACGTTGACGATTTAATATATACAGGAAATGATGAGCATATGTGCATAGAGTTCAAGTTGTCAATGCAGAAGGAGTTTGAGATGACCGACTTGGGAAAAATGAAGTTTTTTCTTGGAGTTGAAATCAATCAGCGTAAGGACGGGATTCATTTGTGCCAAAAGAAGTATGCTAAGGAAGTCTTGCAAAGGTTCCATATGTGGAGTTGTAATGCTGTCAAGAATCCAATGGTTCCTGGTACTGTTTTGTCAAGGGAAGGCAGCAGCAAAGATGTTGATGCAATGCTGTACAAACAACTAGTAGGGTGCTTAATGTATCTAACGGTAACGCGTCCGGATTTGATGTTTGTGGTATGCTTAATCTCTCGTTATATGACTGAACCTAAAGAAGAACACATGATGATTGCTAAAAGGGTACTAAGGTACTTGAAAGGAACACTGGAGCTGGGAATTTTTTACAAGAGAAGCACAGATGCGAATCTGTCAGGATACACAGACAGCGACTATGCACGAGATGTGGACGATAGAAAAAGTACTTCGGGCTACGTCTTCTACTAAGTGGTGCAGCAATTTGTTGGAGTTCAAGAAAACAAGGGATTGTGACTCTCTCATCTACAGAGGCTGAGTATGTAGCTGCCACTGCCTGTGCATGTCATTGCGTCTGGCTGAAAGGAATTTTGAAAGAGTTAAGCGTCAAAGACTGTAATTGCATTCACATAATGTGTGATAACAGTTCAGAAATTAAACTATCCAAGAATCCCGTTATGCATCGAAGGACAAAACACATTGATGTTAGATATCATTATCTACGCAATTTATCAAGTGAAGGAACTGTGAAGTTAGCATTTTGTGGAACTGATGATCAAGTGGCAGACATAATGACTAAACCTATTAAGTTGGATCAGTTTGTGAAACTTAGAGGTTTGGTTGGTGTTCGACGACCTGAGGAGTAAACTGATGCTAGTTAAGCATGTGTCAGTTTAAGGGGAGGAATTTGTTGGGTTTACGGTTAGCTAAAGAATAGGTCTAAATAAGCTAGTTTCTAGGAGTTGATTTATTCCAGTCTGTTATAATTTATTTTCGGGTTAAATACACTTTTCCCCCTGTAATGTTAGCGAGTTTAGGATTACCCCCTGTAAAAATATTTTTTGTAAACCCCCCCTTATGTTATGTAGATTCCTTCATAGAACCCTCTAATATCCAGGTGGCATGGAATCTAATAAGAGGTCCTACACCTGGCATATTTTTAATTTTGTTAAAGTGATTATGTGTCATTTTACACTTTTTAATTTCAAATACCCCCTTAGAAAATTAGGGTTCTGAACATAGCAGGGAAGACGAAGACGAAATTTCCAGGGGAAGACGAAGACGAAGAATGCAGGGAACGAAGCAAACGAGAAAGACGAGAAGATTTTGATGGTAATTTGTGGGGTTAGGATGCTGCGATGGGGCTGGTGTTGAGTGCTGCAACTGGTAGAGGATGGACAACGGGTTCGGGGATGGAAGGGCCGCCTGTTCCTGCTGTTGGGAAGGATGATCAATTTGGGACGGGGAATATTTCAACTTTTCCGTGGTCGCTCTTTACAAAATCTCCGAGGAGGAGGATGCTTATCGCTTTTACTTGTACCATCTGTGGCCAGCGAACTACGCGGGCTATTAATCCTCATGCGTATAATGATGGAACTGTTTTTGTTCAGGTAACACTTTGTTTTTGTTCAACTAAGGTTTTTTCTGAAATAGCTTATTTTAATAAGCTTTTTCTCAGAATGGCCTATTGAAATAGCTTTTGCGAAGCTTACCATCCATCTGTTGTTCAATTTATTTTTACCTCAAATTCCATTTTTAAAATGAAAACAAATATCTGCAATGCAAATAGCTTGTCAATGTCAACGCATATATCAAATTGGAAATAGATCGCTGAGTTTAAGCATTTATGTCATAAGCTCTTCTCGGTTTTTATTTTTGATTTGTCTACAAACAATGCCAAAATGTTATTCTGTCATGTGTGGTTCTGGAAGATGCAACTGTTTTTGGGATGTAGGATATTATACACCAAATCTTTTAGTTATGTTGTATCATATATGACCATAGTTTTCAGATGGTATAATTTGCATATTGATTGTGTAGCTGAACTGCTCATAGTTTGGTTAAATTACTTATGCGAACTGCCATGGATTGCACGAGAAGGCAATTCATCTGTAAACTGAATCTTTAGGGGAAATCCTGAAAGGTTATTAATGATTTGAAGATTATATTGGAATAACAAGCTAACCATTGGAGTCTGAAACTTAACCTCTGAAAGATGACAATCGTAAACTGTCATGAAGTTGCAAGACTTCGAGTTGGCCCTTGTTAATATAGTACTTATAAATTTGATAGTATTATGATTTTAATACTTTTAGATGATTTATTTTTATAATTAAAACATGTATATCATATTGTTTTCAACATATTGTTACATATTTGCACTCTATGTATGAATGGGCAAAGTCTACTTCAACCCTGCCGGTTGGTTTTATAATCTCAAAATCAGCCCTAGAAAAATGGATGTGGATATTCTGGAGGGCCAAATTTTAATGCAAGAAAGGGATGTAAAATTGTAGTTGTTGAAAAAAAGAAGTTAGAATGTCATGTTAAATTTCAAATGGGAACTGAAAGAAAAAAGCTAACCATACATTTGTTTTTCCATTGTTGGCAGTGCTGTGGATGCAATGCGTACCATAAGCTCGTGGATCACTTGAACTTGTTTCAGGAGACAAATTGCTATCTGAATTCAAGTTTTAATTATAAAGGTCCTGGATGGGATGATCTTAAGTTCAGGTTCATGGACGTTGATAGCGACAGCGATGATGATATATTCCCAGTTACATGAGTGAATTACCAGCTTATGGAGTATATATTTTCTGCCTCTGATCTTAAGAAATTTTAGATCAGTTGTAATGTATATTGTTTATGTTTTCATGCTTAATAGTAACATTTGTTAGAGGATTGCTTTGTATAGTATATGTGTATGTATAGCTTCGCAACCGAATTGGACGATCATGAATTTAATCATGTACAATACTTTGCATAACTACTTCTTTTGTTGTATGTATAGCTTCACACACTTAACACAATCATCCATACATATAACATACTAAATATTACAGTTCTTCACAGAAAGGATGATTAAACAACATAAGTCTAAGGCTGTAAGATAATGTGGTTCATAAATACATTACCACATTCCCTCTTCATAATTGCAGAAAATTCTGTGACTTAGCAGTGGTTCACCTGATTACTATTTTCAAAACCAACTTCACTGAGTCATGAGTCATGTTTCTTTTTCTGTAATTCACCTTTGTGTGTTCTTGGTGTCTCCGTGTGTCAAAGCATATAGATGTCTTGAGTAGAAGTAGAACCTACACCTAAAGTATGTTTCATTCTATTATTTTGCAACTTATCTCTCACAGGTTATGTACAACACTTTTTGGAGAGGCAAAATGATGAATGAAATATAATGTTTGTTGCTTCTGCGCATAAATAATAGGCAGATTTATCTCCCACCTCAGACCAAGGTGTCTGTGCAACGGTTACTACTAACTTTGTCGCCAACAATAGGAGGCGCAGCACGAATCATAAGACTAAGGAAAAATGCTGTCATCTGCAATACAATGTAATATGTCAACTTCATGGCAGAAGAAAATTGGAAGAACAATGGAAGAACTAATTGATAAGTGATGAATGATAGTTGACAAGTGATGAAGGGTAATCTTACCAGTATTAGCCCAAGGCACATTAGGCTGAATCCTGGAAAATTAAACGGTGCGTCTTCTGACAGGAACAAGGCTGCATACAGTAGAAGCTTATCAGTTTTTGATTTTTCTCTTAATTCAGTAGTATTATATGTGTCTGTGGACTTTACTCCTGATTACTGTCTTACCTGTCAGTGGACTGAAAATTAATGGAGAAATGATGTTGGCGACGGAAGTGATTCCTGAGAGACATCCTTGAACCATTCCCTAAATCAAAGATTGAACTTCTAAGCATATAGAGATGAAGTTGAGCAGAGTTTTCAAATTTGTTCATAGCATTTACAATTATAAGAGGGAATCAAATGTCTTTTCTTCCGTCATTCAGATACCTGTTCATTCGGTCCAACTTGTTTCGATGCAATGCTGGTTATCTGTTCCACAAAGTATTGAAACAAAAACAGATATGAATATATATGATAGAGAGTAATAACAGATATAAATCAGAAACTTACAGTTGGTCGCACGAGAACGCCTAAAACAGAGAAACCTGCTAGAGCATATGGAACCTGCACGGTTTTCAATTTCAACACTCTTGAAGGATTGTTTTGCAAAATAAAATAAAAAACTTTAGTAAATAACAATGTTCTAAATATTAATTACCCATGACGACCACGCTATACTGTATACGAATATCTGCATAACATAACAAACTATTAGCAGCATGTTTCAAACAAGAAATCAAGGGAACTGTCAAGTATCAGGTTTGAACTTACATTTATGCAGGAAACAAAGAGCCCTGTTGTGAGCAACTTCTCCTCTCCTACAGCAGGTACTAATATCGGCATGAGAAATAGCTGGAAAAGAATCGCGAGTACACAACAAACGATATGTTAGTTAGTATACGGAAACAGAAAATATAGTGAATTCAACTAGGATTATGACATACTTGTGTCAGAGTAGCTCCGATCCCAGAGATCATCATCAAATCGGCAAACTGATTCTTGTTGAATTGAAATCGCGCCTTCAAATAATACTGCATGTTTACAGAATTTTGGTTTATGATTATTCAATATCTATAGACAGTTGCTTGTTTGAAATTTGCAGTATCTCATGAATTGATTGTATTCGGGAAGAAAGTAGTAATACTTTACCAGCAATACTGCCATCAAACCGCCGTCTGCCATCATAACCCAGATGAAGGGGACACGGACGAAGATGAAGAGAGGGATGGATTTGGGGTAGGGATGGATTTCACGAAGAGAGAGGGATGGATTTGGGATAGGGATGGATTTCACGAAGAGAGAGAGGGATGGATTTGGAACCCTAATTTCTAGTTTATGCCATGCTGGAGACCTAATGAAGATTCACATGTGAAAATAAAAAAATTAAAAAGCCACGTCTGAAATAAAAAACCAAGATTCCATGCCACCTGGATATTAGGGGGTTCTATGAAGGAATCTACATAACATAAGGGGGTATTGAAAAAATAACTTTACCAGGGGGTAACCCTAAACTCGCTAACATTACAGGGGGTAAAGTGTATTTAACCCTTTATTTTCCTTATTTTTCTCTATTGCAGTTGCATTCAAATTGTAAGGCTTTATAAAAGCCAGCGAAGTCTTTTGAATAAAGTATCAAACATTCTAGCTTCCATTTTCTATTCTGTTTCCTTTAAGAAGCCTATTCTTTTTCTGTTCAGATATCAATAAATAGTAGTAGTAGATTCAGTTTTTTGGTCTAAATTGTATTATATTCTTTAATACTTCATTACAGGTTCATAACATAGTCCTAGTATTGAGAAAATGTATTGCAAAGGGGTGACAATAGTTTTCTGTTGCCAACACATATAGCTGTTTATATGGTTACCTCTGGGTCTGCTAGCAAACCAGCATCCAGAACAGGACCATTTGTAAGTGGCTTCTGATTCCTGAGTAACCCAACACTCTGAAAAGTAAAATTTGTACTTATAAAACTGTAGGAGAAAAACAAAAACATATGATTATAGATTATACGTACATTGAAGATATAACTCATACCTAAAATTTGGACACTAAAGCTATCCATCAATTAAATGATTACTCGACGGTGATAACTACCTTATATAAATATAATGATAATCCATTCTTCTCAAGCTGCACATCAAAATAAAAAAATAATTAAATGGCAATGATTAATTTAATATAGAATTATTTATTAAAATCGAATTTGACACTTACCACTGAAAGAACGATGACGGAGGACATCCTGATTTGTTTTTGGTAATGATACGGACGGAACGTTGTCTTCGGCGGGTTCATTTTTTTTAGTCTGCCAATAGTTCATTATTATTTTTGATATCCTTGTCCACAATTTTGATATCCATGTCCACAATTTTGATATCCATTTATATGGAAAATAAAGTATCATATTTGAAACAATTACAACGACAAAAATGACAAAAAATAATCGATAGGATATATAAAAAGCTAAAGAAAGTGATATAGCATTGTGTATTAGGATAGATACTGTTATTTCAAACATTTCATTTTTCAAATTGCTTGTCTTGACATCATAAATAATTATTAAAGTGTAATGTAAATTAAAACCTACGAACATCAAAAATATTTGAATGAAATTTTTATCAAAAAAAATATTATTTGTTATTTCCAAAGCAACAAACGAACCTAATGCTACAGCATTTTGGACTATAATTAGAAGTAGGTTTGTTGAAAATTTTTGTTTTTTAATTGAATGGTGTTCAGGAAGCTGAGTTTGTTCGTCAGAAACACTTTCTTTTAAAAATTTAAAACGTCTAAGAATAACTCCAAAATAAAAAACACAGAACAACCATATAAATAAAACAATTAGACACAATTGCCAAGATATCATATGCATCATAATCAGTGATATTGTACAGGTGAAAAACATAAAAACAAATATTCGAGACTCTGATCCGGGAAAGGATAAAGTCTGCTCTATAATAAAAAACATTTGAGAAATAAACAAAAAATGAAATAAAGATATTAAAACGTAGGTGCAAATGTAATTTTCTTTTTTTTGAAAGAAGCTATTGAAATTACTGTGTATAAGAAAATTATCAAAAGCACCAACAAAAATAAAATTAAGGTTGGAAATGAAGTTTAAATTATTCAACAGTTCTTGTTTTCGGACGGAAGAATGTTCTGGTAACTGTTCCAAATTCATGATGAAGATAAGAAATATTAAATTTTACAATGAAGTAAAATAAGAACCAGGGAAGAATATGTAAAGAATGAGAAACTTAGCTTTAAAAATAATACAATCTCACGCCAGATTGTGGAAGCAAAACTACCCAAACATAGACCTCATCAGCATGTTGCTCAACCTAAAAAGAATCAACAAAAATCATGTAAATAACATATGGATTAAGATGTTAAAAAAATCAACAAAGATAATGTAAATAACATATGGATTAAGATGTTAAAAAAATCAACAA
The DNA here is from genome assembly GCF_024323335.1 of Lathyrus oleraceus. NCBI lineage: Eukaryota > Viridiplantae > Streptophyta > Magnoliopsida > Fabales > Fabaceae > Lathyrus > Lathyrus oleraceus. The sequence continues at coordinate 143,956,419 of NC_066579.1, read as the reverse complement.
AGATCACGTAAATAACATATGAATTAAGATGTTAAAAAATCAACAAAGATCACGGAAATAACATATGGATTAAGATCACGGAATTAACACAGTGTTTGGGATAAGCGCCAAACAAAGCTCGATTGAAGAGACGGACTGTCCTCAGGACGTCCTAAAAGGATGGACAAGGAGTCCAAGGAGAAGTATGATTGATCGCGAAAAGATGGTATATATTCCATGAATGGAGAATGATCCATGGGATTGAGAAGATAGATTGATAAATAAGATATCTCGCGAAGAAACCGGGTTCTCCTGCCTACGTATCCTCATTGTGAAATGAGGAAATCAGAGCTTTCGTACTTCAGCCCACTAGGGCTGAAAAGAAATTGATTGGAGTCAAAAGAAATGAATGATTGAGATTGAGTAGAATGATGAATGAAGTAAGAGAGTGAAATGATAAGAGACTTGACAGTCGATTGATAGGAATCACACTAAAGTCTATGAATAAAGGCAAATGCTTTCAATATTTGGGGCATACGCCCCATACGCAAAGTCGCTCTAGACAAGGGTAGGAGAGACTCCCTTTCATCATTCCTTATTACTTAAGACTCGAAGCGCGTGATACTTCTCTTGACTGACAAGTTGCTGGTGCAGAATCTTTATTGTTGATCCTTGTGTTGATGTTGAACTTGTATGAAGAAGACTTGGTAGTTTAATCGATTCCTCATTACTTAAGGCTCATTCCTCATTACTTAAGGCTCATTTTGTACAATTGGAATCGTATTTACCAAGTGTTGACCTTTGATTTATCTTGTATAATCCGCTGCTTGGTGTGACTGAGGATGCCTTGATTGAAGATCTTGAGTTGAGGCCTTGAGCTCCTTAGCGTGAAAGAAAAGTCCTACTAAGTGACCAAGGTGGTCACTCAATTAGACTGTGGGATTATATAAGTTCAAAGGATTTAATTAATCAAAATTGTTTTTGATCAATTTAATCGGGGGTTTGATTTTAGTTTTGAAGGGAACTAACTTTTGGATCTAATTGAAGTTAATACTTGTTAGAAACTAATCTAAGAGATCATGCATTGATTAAAAATTCTAAGTTAGAAGTCCTAAGAGAGCAGGTCAAAGTCTTAATTAAAATCATGATTAAAATTCTATGTTAAGTCCTAAAATGGTTGAATTCTAATCCTAAGGGAAACATGCAATTTTCAACACAAAATATCAAAATAAACCCATAATGGGGAAAATGGTCATTAGTGAAATATGTCCAAATTCCGTGGTCTTAAATTGGTCCTAACCTAATGTGGAAATTTATTATGTAATTCCAAATTCAATCAAAAGCATAACGAGAGTTTAATCCAATTCCTAATCAAAATCCTAATTAAAATTCTAAAGAAAAGTCCTAATTAAATTCTAATTTCAAATCTTAATCAACAATTACACTAATTACTCTAAATCCTAATTAAACTTCTAAATCCTATTTAAACTATGGAACTAAATTTTCTAACCTAGAATTAATCCCTAGTTAATCTAATTGAGATAACCAAACTTAAGTTGATTCCTATGTACTAATTAAACTCAGGCCCTAAAAGCAACTAAACCTGAAAGAAAGCTCAGCTCAGGCCCAACGAAAAGAATGAATTAGAAAAGAAAAAACGAATGGGCCTCACATCAGAGGCCCAAGACTTGGTCGGAGCAAACCCGTTGGTGCGCCCTGAGGGGGTGCGGATAGGATACCGCATGGGCCTCAAGCCCAATGTCCATCAACGCAAGAATCTGGATACGAGCCTAACGTCATGCCACAAACGCTTCTGACACGATCCTTCTCTTGAGTACTCCGGCGTAGCTAAGCGCCTCCCATCGCCGTAGCTTCGGAATTGGATGCACCACCGCCATGGAAAGATTCGAGATCTCAGTTTCCACCTCACGAAGGATCGAGAACGAATCCAGTCCGTATTCAAATTTCCACAACGAACACGATGGCTCAAGCAACACGCTCTTTCGATCTTCGTTCTTCGCGTCGTTATGGTAGACGACCAAGAAGACGCTCCGCGCTTGGAATTCGACCTTCCCTCGTGTGCGTGACATTGCGTATTAAGGAACGGGGACGAGTCGTAGCGTTCTCGACTGCTCCAATTGAGAGGTTAACTTCTGTGATTCTGTTTCCAAAATTTACCGGTACCCACGGATTCGTCTCAGTCTCCTCTACCTAACTCTACCTATCTCCTACTCCAACTTCTTCTTTATTGACCGAACCAGAAAGATCATTTTAAGAACCCTAGGTAAAAACTTCGATTAAGTCCTCGTATGCAGGTAATCAAATCCATGAGTTTGGGATAAACGCTCACCTAATCAAGGCCTATACAACGTCGACAACACGAGTCAAATAGGAGAATCTTTGCGTACCTTCGACGGCGGACGGCGCTTAGATACTGATTCGGTATGAACAATTGCTACTCTGCTCCTATCCTTCTTCTGCTTCTTCAATTTTCGGTTTCTTTCTGATTGGAGCTTCTCATCAATTCCGTTATGAGTTGCGAGCTTCTACGGATTTTGTTGAAGGTTCTTGGTGGATGATGAAGGCCTCGCTCGCGTCTCCGCTTTGAGATGAAGACGAAGACGAAGAGGTAACACCGGTATTGCCGATCGAAATGAAGAAGAAGCCTCTTGGATCGTGAGTTTCCAATTATTCCGATCTCTTCTGGATTTCTCTTTTCTATTATTTCTTCTTTTTCCTTCTGCTTATCACCTCTGAGAATGAAGAGAATTGCTGCAGAATTGTTGCAGGATCTTTGGTGGTTCGGTTGTGATGATGATACAGTTACGCGGAAGAATTGAAGAGTGAAGATTGGAAGCGGTTGAAGGTTTGTGAAGGTTGGTTCTTGATGGTGATTGTGAAGTTTGTTAGAGTTTGGAGGGAGGGAAGAAGAAGAAGAATCTCGAAGAAGCTTGAGATAGGTGAAGATTGATTTATATAGAGTGATGGAGAGTGATATTAGAAGTTTGTTAGGAATCTGTTATTTTCGTTTTTATTTTTATGCAGAACTTTTGTTGTATTTAAATGCAGAATTTTTGTTGTGCAGAATTTTGTTCATGTCTGGCTGACGTTTGGAGCTTGGTTAACGGCGTCGGCATTGGCTTGCTACGCTTGTAGCTTGTTGTTCGAATTGAGTCGCTTTTCTTAAACTGCCTTTGCTGGAATTTATTTATGCTGAAATTTATTTATGCAGGATTTTATTCTGTTGCTGCGGTTTTTGTTTTGGATGCACTTTGTAGCAGCTGGAAGTATTTGGAAGTGTAGCTCGCCGTTTATGAGTGTTGGCTACTAAGCTTATGCAATTTTCATTTCCTTGTATTGTATTTGTACTGTAGCTTGTACTGCAGCTTTAGAAGCTTGTTGAAAAATTGTAGTTCACACTTCCTTATTATTCTTTTTTATTACTTAATGAAAAAATGGTTATGGATTACTACATTTTCACACTTTTGTTTGCATTCCACCTGCGTTTTAATGAGTCATGGTAGTAGCTTTTGTGAAGCATTACTTTCAATTTCTGACTTGGGCTTTGGATTTTGGATTAATTAAATGTGGGTTAAATGGATAATGGAAAATTGGTTAGTAATGGATTAGATTTTGGTTAATGTGGTTATGGAGTAAGATAAATGGTGAAGTGGATTATTGTAAAAATGGATTAATTGATTTTGGAATTGAATATGGTTTAAGAGTGGATTTTCTAAATGAATAGAAAAATGAGTTTGGATAATGCATTTTCTAAATGGATAGAAAAATGAGTTTGGATAATGAAAATGGATTAATGTGGATTATGGATATGGATGTTAGAAATGGATATTAGAATATGGTTTTATGGACTAAACTTATGGGCTTAACGAAAAGAAAAGAATGGGCCCAATGCAACCACGATTAAATTTCCACAACCAAATCAACTTTTCAGTAATTAACTCGGATCATCCAACTCAACTTGAATTCCCAAAATTAATTCGAAAAAAGAACGAAATGATTTCTAAAACCAAATTTATTTTCAAAGATCAAATCTAACTTCAAAATCAATTCAAACTTCAAACGTTAATTTGAAATTGAAATCAACACGAAGTTAAATTAATCGGAACAATTATTGGCACGACGACGAGAGGATGCCTGCATATGGCGAACCATGCTTATTCAATGAAATGAATGAATGAATGAGGATGATATGCAAATGTTTGGGATTAGTGACCTATAAGATCAACGTGAAGGGCGAGACGAATTTCAGGGTATGACAGCTGCCCCTATTTAATCTTCTCGGACTTGAATGTATGGATAGCAACGCCTTCCAAACAATCAAGGTAGGTGATGATTAAATACTTGAATAACAAGAAATTTGCCCGCCATGAACAAATGGAAAGCAATGTGAAGGTAGGTCACAAGGAGGTCTTCTTCACTGGGATATATGGGAGAACAAACATGTCTTTGCGCAGGGCAGCTGCTGGGAATAGGAACATTATTTGGTAAATGGATATGTGAGGGGTTAGACATGCATGACGTATGCAGTATGCCAATGCAATATGATTGATATTTTTTTTATTTCATCTCTACTAACAAGTTTTTTTGAAGGCACAGAGAAAGAATTTTCCGCTGGGGGATATCTTCTTGGTAATTGTTCTCTTTGGAGTGGTTTTCAGGTGAATCCTAGGATTCGAGATGGCAGATGACCTCACTGAGACAACAGTAGGCGAATGGAAGGTAAATTGTTAATCGACAACTCTGAGGTTGGGGACAGACGCAAAAGCAACACTGATTGCTGGGGATTGAAACGTTCTGATCTCAATACTACGATTGGGGTAAAACCGGATATTCTCAACTCTGTGGTTGGAGACAAACTGTGATTAACATCGGTTCCGAGACTGGAGGGAGGGTAAGCGTCAACTCTAAGGTCGGGTTTGCAGATGAGCATCAACTCTAAGGCCGGGAACAAAGGTAGTAGGCGTCAACTCGGAGGTTGGGTCTGCATATGTCATCTATGAGGTTGGAGAATAAGAAAATGACACAACAACTCGAAAGTTGGGGAAAAGGTAGTCATTCCGCTCTGAGGCTGGGGATAAAAGGTAGTCGTCAACTCTAAGGTTGGAAAAAGGCATTCGTTCAACTCTGAGGCTGAAGAAAGATAACTATTCAGCTCTGAGACCGGGGAATAAGGAGACATACAACTCTGAGGTTGGGGGTAACATGGTACACTCACTATGAAGTGTAAAAAGGTAGGTACTCAACTCTAAGGTCGAAAAAAGGTGATCGTCAACCCTAAGGTTGGAAAAAGTTAGGTCCTAAGCTCTGAGGATTGAAAGAGATACACCGACTCCGAAGCTGGAAAAATCTAACTGCCCAACTCTGAGGCCGGGAGCGAAAAATGGTAAACGTCAACTTCGAGGTTGGGAAAAGGTAGATACTCAACTCTGCGATTGGGAGAATAAACAGTAAATAACAACTCTGAAGCTGGAAAAGGAATGACAACTCTGAGGTCGGGATAAGGAAAGGCAACATACAACTCTGAGGTTGGGGTAATACGATAAGCGACGAAAACTCTGAGGTTGAAAAGGGGCTACAACACTGAGGTTGGAAAAAGGTACGACAACACTACGGTTGGAAAAACGGGGCGACAACACTGTGGTTGGCAACACTGCGGTTGGAAAAAGGTACGACAACACTGCGGTTGGAAAAAAAGGTACGACAACACCGCGGTTGGAAAAAAGGTACGACAACACTGCGGTTGGAAAAAAGGGGCGACAACACTGTGGTTGGCAACACTGCGGTTGGAAAAAGGGGACGACAACACTGCGGCTGGCAAAGAGGATGACAACACTGTGGTCGGAAAAAGGAGTACAACACTGCGGTTGGAAAAGGGGACGACAACACTGCGGCTGGCAAAGAGGATGACAACACTGTGGTTGGAAAAAGGAGTACAACACTGCGGTTGGAAAAGGGGACGACAACACTTCGGCTGGCAAAGAGGATGACAATACTGTGGTTGGAAAAAGGAGTACAACACTGTGGTTGGAAAAGGGGACGACAACACTGTGGTTGGCAACACTGCGGTTGGAAAAAGGGACGACAACACTGTGGTTGGAAAAGGGAGTACAACACTGCGGTTGGAAAATGGGGTTACAACACTGCGGTTGTAAATAAGAAAGGTCACCATCAACTCTAGGGCTGGGACAAGGAAAGGTGAACATACAACTCTGGGGTTGGTTAATGAGAAAAGTAACAACAACTCTAAGGCTGGAAAAAGGGATAACAACACTGAGGTTGCAAAAGAGGGATAACATTGAGGTTGGGAAAAGGAAACATACAACTCAGAGGTCGGATATGAAAAGGATAAACGACAAGTCTGAGGTTGAGAATAAGAGAAATAGACAACAACTCTGAGGCTGGAAAGAAGGAAGAAGCAACAACTCTGAGGTTGGAGTGGAAACTGACATCAACTCTGAGATTGGGTATAGGATAGTCTCTCAACTCTGGGGTTAGAGGTAATGGAATCTAAAACTGAGTGAAGGATGATTATCTACAACTTTGCGGTTGGGGAAGAGATATCAACACCGACGGGTATCAAAAAAAGTGATAGACACTGGAGAGCAAAGGGAAATCAATACTGACGGGTATTGAAACAAAGTGATAGACATTGACGATTACGGCTTGATCGGTCTTTCGAATTTGAGAGACAGGGGTTTTGCCAATGAGAATTGGACTTTGCAAGATGTTTGCCAAACAAGGTCTGGGCTTTGGTAGGCTATGTCAATTGGGCACTTTGCTGTAGACACGAAAACCTCAGGGGCTCCCACAGGCACGACGGCGGGGATGAAGTTTTCGAAATATGGCTACCCTTCCCGGGACTCACCAAACCTACATTGGGTATTTTGAAACAAATCAAAAGGCAAAGTCTTGACAGAGACAACCCTTCTCGTGCGAAAGGCAACGAGGGGGAGACGTGATTTCGTGCACCAAGCAACGGAATAAACTCACGAAAGGAGAGTTATCTCAATGAAATCATCTCCATGAAGGAGGCAACAGGCTTACGGCAGGTAAGCGAAAAAGGAATGACTTCGACCCTGTCGGGTTTGCCGACTAGGAGCTTTACAAGAGTCAAAAAGGTCATTTATTTGCTATTGTGTAATGCTGATCAGTCACCATTTATGCTAGGTATTTCACTATTTAACCGTAAATAAGTCAGGTAAACTGCGTAAACTGAAGCATTTTTAGTTAGATATAAGCTCAATTCTATAATATGAAGTGTGTTGTTACTTATGAGTTTCTTGAGGATATTTTACACTTTTGGGTATGTTAGCAGGTCAAAAACTAGTCTGGAAGTTCAGGGAATCAAACGTCAGATGCGAAATTAAGCCCGAGCAAGAAAACAGAAGAAAAAACCAAATTCTTGGAGAACCTGCTGTCCATACGCGTATGGCCTTACATGATACGCGTATGGACCTTCCAAGTACGCGTAGCATACGTATATGACCAGAGGGATGGAAAATCTAGCAAAAAGACAAGCTTCTGGTGATACGCGTACCAAACTGGTGATACGCGTACCAGACTGGGCAATACGCGTATCAGAGACTGTCTTACGTGCAATACGCGTACCAGACTGGGCAATACGCGTATGAGACTGGGCAATACGTGTATCAAGCCCAAAATTAGGAAAAGCCCAACTGAATAGCTATTTAGAGGGGAGAAAACGATTTTTCAAGGGTTGGACAATTTTGGAGAAAAAAGAGACGCGTTTGAGACCTGGAGACTCTACGATTATCAGAGAATTCATATGTTCAAGAGTTTTCCGACGATTGAAGATTGATTCCTCAAGAAATTATGTAATGACAACAATGTTCATCTTTGTTTTTATTTCTATTATGAGTAGCTAAACCCCCCATTGCTAGGGGGTGACCCTGATTCTGAATGTGACAGAGTTTATGTTTGTGAATGCATTGACTATTTCTTTTTCTCAATTGATTTGTTCTTATTACCGTTCTTTATGCTTTATTCGTCGGACCAACGAATAATGATTAATATGAATAGTTTAAGTTGGACAGCGATTATTCATTGATCTGTATAAGAACTTTGGATAGTAAAAATAACCTAGGACTAGGGATTTTCTATCTGACCGGTAATTCTTGATATTCGAATGCTTGAGTATGAACTTAATTATTTATGGACATAGTAATTAGGTTACATAATCAAATGTCTTTTCACTAAGGAATTAGGAATAGATACCCTTGAGGACCGAAATTAATTGGACAGGATTATTGTCTAAGCCTTCATAAATTAAATCTGTTACAGGAAGTTTCATTCACCGAACCCTAGCAATCTTCTCTCATTTGTCTCTCGTTCAACCTTTTTACTTGTTTTATTTATTTGCAATTGGTAGTATAATTACTCACAACACAAAAACCAAAGGCTTTTGTCTAATTGAAACAATCTATAAACTCTGTATCGTCAAGCAGTCATTGAGATCGACAAACGGGGAATTTCCCTTTTATTACTACAGTGAGAAAAATAGTACACTTGCTATTTTCCCATCAAGTTTTTGGCGCCGTTGCCGGGGACTGCCAAAGATAATAGAGTTTATTAATTTATTTTCAATTAGAATTTTGTTGCTCTGCATCCAAAATTTTATTTACTATTAATTTTATTTTTATTGTTATTATAACTAATTTCTGTCTAATCTGTGTATGCGAGGTAAGGCCTCAGCTAATTTTCATTTTGGCGCAGAACCAGAGAGAACATTGCGCGCAAAGCTCAGAGAAGCTAGAAGAAAGAAACTGGCAAACTCTGACACCGAAGAACCGGCCACACCTGGCACACCAGTCTCTATTCACTCCAAAAAATCTGAGTCAGACACAGATTCACATCCAGACACTTTTAACATGGCTGCAGACCCACCTCCAGCGGAAAGACTTTTAGGTGACTATGGCAGACAGAATAACCCAGCAGTGCGGTTGACCATTGTTAATCAACCTGTTAATGTTGCTCACTTCCAGTTACATCCCTCAACTATCCGTCAGTTAGAAAGCAAGCCTTTTTCAGGAAAGATCAATGAGGATGCAAAAAAGCATCTGCAGAGGTTTCTGACTATGACTACATCATCAAAAATTGATGGGCATTCTGAAGAGGCAAAGAGATTGGTCATGTTCCCATTCACGTTATCTGAGGATGCTAAGGAATGGTTCTATTCCCTACCCACAGGAAGCATTACTACTTGGCAACAAATGGAAACAGCATTCTTGAACGAGTATTTTCCTGCATCTGTGTATATCCGTAAGAGGTATGACATTGTGAATTTTAAACAGAAAGACGGAGAGACACTTGGAGATGCATACAAAAGATTCAAGAGATGTTTAGTTGCGTGTCCTACACATAATCTGGATGCAACTGAACAAATGCAGAATTTTGTAAACGGGCTTAAGATGAGAACGAAGCAACTCATTGATACAGCTGCTGGTGGCTCATCTAATTTTTCAACAGCAACCGGTATCAAAAAGATCATCGAAGCTATTGCAGCGAATGAGCATTTGGAATTATATGACCGTACTGTGAGTCAGCCGGAGGGAAAAATTGACTTGAAATTAGCAAATCAGGTAGTGAAAATGGAAGACCAGATTGCAGCTGAGGTTGAAAGAAGATTGAAAGCTATGAATTTAGGTACCCAGACTGTTGCTCAAGTTCAACCGGTTCAGACTATGATTTGTGAGATTTGTAGTGGACCACACTTTGCCATGCATTGTGTTGCAACCGCAGAACAAGTGCAAGCTATAAATTACCTGAGGCAGTATAACCCCTACTCAAATACGTATAATCCGGGGTGGAAAAATCATCCTAATTTCTCTTGGAAAGATCAGCAAGGTAATATTCAGACGCAAGGACCTCCACAACAACAACCACCTTACCAACAACATTATCAGCAACAAGGACCAAAGAAAGCGGATTGGGAGATTGCTATAGAGAAGATGGCAACTCAGAGTATGCAATTTCAGGAAGAAACCAGGAATAATCAGAAGAGCACCAATGCATCCATTAAAAATCTGGAGATTCAATTGGGTCAGATAGCACAACAGATAACAAATTTTCAAACACCGGGCGCTTTACCTAGTGCAACAGTGACAAATCCGAGGGAGCACAATAATGTGAGTGCGGTAACAACAAGAAGCGGAAAATCTGTTAAAGATCTTAAGAAGAAGGATGAAGAAGAAGATCAATTGCTTGAAGTGGACCTGGAAATCTTAGAAAACAGGACACCACCTGAGGAAGAAATTGTAATACCGCCGGTGGTACAAGAAAAGCTCCCTGAACCAAAACCCATCATTAAGCTTCCTTTCCCACAAAGAAACAAAAAGAAGAAGCAAGATGAGAAATTTTTTCAGAAATTCATGGAGTTGTTCAAGAAATTAGAAATCAATATTCCATTCTCTGAGGCACTCGAGCAGATGCCTATCTATGCGAAATTCATGAAAGACATCATCTCCAAGAAGCGCACTACTGACACTGACCCTGTTATACTAACTCAAACTTGTAGTGCTATTTTGCAGGGTATGAAGATTCCAGTGAAGAAGCCAGATAGAGGTTCTGTGACCATCCCGTGTACCATTGGAGATAGGTCCTTTAAAAGGGCGCTGATTGATTTGGGGGCTAGTGTTAGCCTTATGCCTTTGTCTATTTACAGGAAGCTAGGAATTGGAAATGTTCAAGATGCCAGAATGACACTTCAAATTGCTGACCACTCAGTGAAGAGACCCTTTGGGATAGTTGAGGATGTTCTGGTCAAAGTTGATAAATTTGTTTTTCCTGTTGATTTTGTAATTTTGGAAATGCCAGAAGATGAAGAGATACCTCTTATTCTGGGCAGACCTTTCTTAGAAACAGGTAGATGCATGATAGACATGGAGGGAGGTACCATGACCCTAAAGGTATATGACGAAGAGCTCAAAATTGATGTCCGAGATACTATGAAACATAAAGAGGATATGTGTACAAACCACTTCGTGGAAGTAATTGATCAAATTATAACTAGCACAATTCAAAGAAAGTTTCCTGAATTACCGTTTGAAAGAGTTCTTAGTATGTCGGTCAGAGAGATTGAGGAGAATGATGATGAAAAAGAAAAAGAAGTGCTTGCTATGCTGGATACACAACCCCCTTGGATGAAATCCAAACCACGCAGGTGGGAGGATCTGAGAGCTTCACCAGAATTAGAAGATGAAAAGGTACTGAAGAAACATGAAAGTGTTATTGGTGGGACTATTGAGGATTTAAAAGGGATTAGCCCCACAGTATGCATGCATAAGATACTGATGGAGGATAATCAGAAACCGGTAGTACAACCACAAAGGAGGTTAAATCCAGCGATGAAAGAAGTAGTAAGGAAAGAGGTTGTAAATTTGTATGATGCATTGTGGGCATACAAGACTACATTTAAAACACCTATAGGTAAATTGAGGTCAAGATGGTCCGGACCGTTCGTCATTAATAAAGTACTTCCTCATGGAGCAATAGAGCTTAAAAATGAGAAGAATGGCGACACCTTCAAGGTTAATGGTCAGAGGTTGAAACCATATGATCCCGGTGAAGGGGGACCAATTGAAACTGTTAAACTCATCTGAGTATGAGGTATCCCGTCGAGCCATGCGACGTTAAACGAAGCGCTGCTTGGGAGGCAACCCAAGGGAGGTTTGATTTTTTTTTTTTTTTTAATTTTGTCGAGTCAGTTGAAATTTGAATTTTAGTTTTATTTAGCATTTGTTCATGTCATTTGAGTCAGTTTTTATTTTCTTTTGCTTTGATGTAATCACCTATTATGGGTTGTCTTAACTAATGAATTTGATTTTGTTTACCTACATTTTCCTGTTTATTTCGTTAGATATGTGACTATGGCTGGCTATTGGTTATCTTGATCACTTACACCAAATACTTGGGTGTCCTCTCAGTCAGTCCCCTCGACTGTAGATACTGTTGTTTATGATTGGACGCACTGGTTAAGATTAACATCAGAACCACAAGCACATGAGCTTTGAACTCATAGGTATGATAGAACAAGTCAGCTTAACCCGTCCTGGTGAGATCAGAAAAAGCCAAACACTTATGTAGCACCTCAAATTTGCACCTACCATTATACATACATTTTCATATTAGGTCATAGCATATCATGATCCATTGCATAGCATTTGCATTGTTCCCAGTTGCCTCAAGTGCAAGCAATCAAGAATTAGGTCAAACTAATCTCCTGATCAGTCAACCAAGCAAGCAAAGGAATTTCTCATTGAATCAAGGCCTTGGGGTTTTCCCAACAAGTTCACATGACTTGGGGATCCATTTGAAGTATTTTGGTCAAGGGTTGAGGGCTCAGAGGTCAGCAGTTCATGCCCAGACAGTCAAAAGTCAAAGAAAGTCAACTGTCAGTCAAAGCAATGGATGGTGGTCATTCTTGTGGAATTTGGGCACCATGGTCAATAATTAAGAGTTCATACAACTTGGGACATCATTTGAAGTCAAATTCTCAAGGAATTAGGGTTTGGAATTCATCAGTCAATGCATAATCAGTCAGAAACCCTAAAAGTCAACTGTTGTTCAACTGTCCATTTAATCAGTGATTGGATGATTGGAATTGGTTTGTGAGAGTTCATTCATGTCCAAATAGTCATCATACATCATGCCAAACACCATCATGGAAGAATTTGAAGCCAGATCAAAATTTCCCAAAATGGAAACTGGGCCTGTAGCTGAAAACTGCCATAAATGGAAAGTCTTGATCCTCAAACTTACATTTTGATACAAGCCTCAAATGAATTTTTGCCCAACATGAAAGTTGAAGATCTTGTTCTCCCATTTCCAAAAAGTCCTAGAACTCTCAATTCCCATGTATGGTTGGCAAGTTATGATCGAATCGATTTTAGAAAATCTTGAACTTCAAAGGGCCATATCTCCCAAACCGTTTGGCCAAATTTGGTGGGGTTTTTTCCTACAAACCACATTTTTCATCCTCTTTCCAAAAATATAAATTTCATGAGCCAAAACTTCACCAATCAAAATAGCATATTTTGACCTTTTTCATTTAAATGAAAGTTTGACCAAGAGTTGACTTTTTGATTTAAACATTTTTTCAACATTTGGCCAATTGGAAAAGCTCATAAATGTCATTTAGAATGTGTTTGCAAAGTCAAAATATGCAGTACTTGCACTCATCATGAATCCATACTTGGTTGCTTGAATTGTAAGGAAAGTACAAATTCAACCATGCTTGTCCATACATTCCACCATACCATGATTTGTACTATGGAAACAGAAATCTAAACCACCATTTGCTGCCATTTTGAAGCTCCATTTAGCAGCATAAAACCACAAAAAGAAAGCCTTGCTAGCTTACTTAAACATTGGCCAAAGTACATGTTTACAACAACCATATCCCACATGGTCATGCTTTGTACCATGACAGCAAAATCATCACCATTTTCTGTCAAAACCACACAGCAACAGCATGGCATTTTTGTTTGTCATGAGTAGCAGCAGATCACACTCTCTCTCAAAGCCTCACCCTGCTGTGCAACTAAAAGAACAACTATACCATGCCATGTACTATGCAGCAGAATTCAGGCCCTTTTTTTTTTTTCTGTCATGACAGTAGTAGCAAGGGCAGTAGGACAAAACCTTTTCTTTGGCCAAGGCAATTGGTGAAGACATGCTGATTTCAAGGAACCTTGCCTTGCCTTCACAATCCTGTCACCATACCCTGCAGCAGAAGAAAAGCATGGCATTTTTGATCTTTGTGAAAAAGGAGCCAACCTAATCAACAATTGCACAACCTACCTTCACTTTTAACCAACCTCTCAATTTTCTCCCAAGTCTCACTTTACCATTTCATTTTTTGAAATCCCACCACAAAGCAACCTAGTAGCAGACTTTTCATCCATCTTTTTCTGCTGTCAAAGGAATAACATTAGCAGTAGCAAAATACAACTGACTCCCTCAAGCACCATCTCATAGGCCCTGCTAATCTGCAACACACAAGCACACAATACTGCAGCAGGAGATAGAAAACCTTGGCATTTTTCTCAAAACAATACTTCCATACCAGACTGGTACCATGTCACATAGCAGGTTTTAGGGATGAGGAGAGGCTGTGATCTTAAAAGACAAAACTGCTGCATAACAGAAAAGGGGGATGCTGTAGAAATTGATTTTGGGGCCATTTGAACCAAGAGTTGAAAAACTTCAAAAAGAGAATGAAATCCTGCCAATGGCCAACAGCAGAAAGAACATAAGAACACCAAAACCCTGCAAGAACCAAGGTTAGCCCTGCTATTTGCATTCCAAGGATCCTGTCAAAAACAAAACAGAAGCAACCTAGCTGTAACCATCACACTATACATCCTGCATATTCCAGTTTTTGCTGTAAAAGACCAAAAGCCTAAACCTTAACCCTTGCTCTCACACCACCCAACTGCAGCAACAACAGTAGCACCAAAGTTGCAACATGGCCTTGTACCAAGAACAAACTTCTAACAGCAGGGCTTTTTGATCCTTTTTTTTCTGCCACTTGAAACAAAAATTAACAACCATAAAAAACACATTGCAGAAAAAAGTACTCAACCTAAAAAACCTGCATTTGACCATGCTTTTGGCATTTACCAAACTTGTCCAAGCTTGCAAAAACAAAGCCTTGCCACTTGCATTTCCTGTCATGAACACCCTACCACAAGCCTTGTAATCCTGCCTTGCACCACAAACCAGCATAAAACCACACTTCCCAATTTCCTGTCCAAAAGTCTCTATGAACTTGGCCCTCATTCACTCAAAACCTCACTTTTGCTTGCCTCTTCAAACAATCAGTCAAGCTTCTAACAAAACCAAAGCCTAGCCATTTGCCTTTTCACCATCATCTTCATCACATTACACCACTAGTAGCAGACCATACCAAGACCCTTGCCCTGCATCCCACAAAACCTGTCATAACTACCTAGCAGCAGGCAAAACACCATCTCCTGTCATCAAAACCTTGCAAACACATCAAACCACAGAAAACCTCTCACACTCTCATCTTGCATCTTGCCATAAGAACTTTTCTGGCCAAATCCTTCAAACATTCAAGCAAGCCTTGGTTCAGCAATCATACGAGCAGCATTTGGAGACCATAGCAAGCCTTGTGTTCTTGCTGTAACAGCTTTTTCCTCAACTGTTTTCACCAAGCATCAACCATGGTGGAGCTAGATTGGAGCAAGGTTAAGTATTCTTGAGACAAGCTACCTTCACCATTCACCATTAGAAGTCCAAATCACCATCTGTTCGAGCTTGCTTTGGCCAAATAGTCACTGCATCATCAGCTTGCACCATTATTGGTAAGATTTCGATTGCCTTCTCTTGCCAAACCACCACATGATTAGCATAGGTCTTAGCTTGCTGAAGAAGTTACACTTTGTCTCACATGAATTGGTTGATTAACTTGCAAGAAATTTGGAAAATAAGTTTTATGCACATTTTCTTTTTTGCTCGATTCTACTGCCATGTTGTGTTACACTGAAAAATAATTATGGATTTGCTTTCACCATGCCCTAATGGCTCTAATGATATGCTGCTCATTCATTTCTGGGACTTTTTGTTCATAATCAAAATTTGATGTTCATACTTTCTACGCTCGATTCATGCGTATGTTTGTGCTATATGGAAAATTGACATTGGATTATTGATCCCCTAGCCATGCTGAACACGTGTGTGTGTGCAATTTCACTTTCTGGGATTTTCTGGGAAATAACATGAATTAGGGATGAAGGTTGTTGATGTTGTTCTTAAACCCTAGGATTTTCATTTGCAATGCCCAGATTTTTTGCATTTTTTATGTATGCATACCACTGTTTGGCCATGCGCCAATAAAAACATTTCATGGGGCGCCCTGAAACGACGCCGTTTCAATTAGTGAATTGCCAAATTACAATAGTGCCACTCGGTTGACCACATGTTGACCAATTCTCCATGCCATTTGCTCACATTTCATCCAATTGTTCCCCAACTTGCCAAATTAATTTCTCTTTCAATTTAATTCCAAAAATCCTGAAATTTTTTCCTCATGATCACAAATGTGTCTAGTTTTTTATTGTGATTTTTAATGATTTTTCCATTGGCTGGATTTTTTATGGTAATTATTTTCCCAACATGTGTGCATAAATGATACATCTTACCATTCCTTTTGTGAAATTGTCATGTTATATCCATTGCCTTTGAAATTTTTTGTGATGAAACTAGACACTTTGACCTTTGTTTTCATATAGACTTTGTGTATTTATCATTTGTGGATTGAGAGTTATGATTTTTTGAAGTCATGTGTTACATTTGTTGCTATACCATGATCATGCATTTTACCAAATTTTGTTCACATACTTCCTTACATCCAAATGACCCCAAATTTTGCATGAGCCTACTCTTGTATGTCCAGTTTACTTGTGATTTTTCTTGGATTTAATTGAACTATTTTCCATTTGTTTGAGATTTTTTCTTCCCTGCCTAGTCAAATGTTGACTTTGTGTGACACATGTTCCCATTTCATTTGTGAAATTCTCATACTTTATTGGATGGACATGAAATTTTGCATGAGATAACTAGACATCTTCATCTTTACCATGGCTTTAGTCCCATTCATTTATCATACACTATTCTTGACTTATGATTTTTCTAAGTTGATGCATGTTTGGTTGACTTCATTATGCATGTTCAAATGTGCTTTGACTTTCTGATTTTCATTGACTGCCTTCCACTTGTCTAAATGAGATGAAATTTGACATGCTTACCATGATGTGGGTTGTGATTGATCATGATTTATTTGGTGATTTTTGGAAATGTTTAAGATTGCTTTTGAGTTGAGTCTTGCTGTTGACTTCTATGAGCTTCTAAATGCCATGCTCTGACCTAATTTGTTCATGAAATGATGATGACGATTGATATGAACATGAACCCAATTGGTTTTGCTTCTTGAATGTTTGAACATGATTTTGGGTACTTACCCCTTGCTGTTTGGACTTTCTCATTCATTTTTGACCCTAGGCTTGCCCTAGTGGTCCTGTTACTCACCTTTGAGTTTGTGATTTCAGGTTGACCATCAAATGGCCATTGAGACCAATTCTTTTGACTGAGCTTGGTTAAATATTGTTGTCTAACATCTTTGTTTTGTAGGTGGCTTGGCTCACATGCCTTAAGCCTTGTGCCTTGCACATCCATGTGCCTCCAATTAACTGTTGGTGTCGGTTTCTGTTTGTTTTGTTTGAAGTTGTATACTAACATCTGCTTGACTGTTTCAGGTGCTTTAGTTGCTTTTAGTTCCTTGTGAACTTTTGCTTTGCTTTGCTTGTATAAGCAATTTGCAGTGAGGTATGCCTCTTTTACTCCATGTAGTCTGGAAGACCTGGCCTGTTACTTGGCCAGGCAACTGTCTGAAGTCCTCCTTAAGAGGCAATGTTTGTGGATGTTTAACTTTGTCCTTGCATAGAGTCAAAGTCCTCCTAAGTGAAGAGGCAATTGGTGGAAGGTAGGGATATGCAATCTATCCCCCACTATTCAGTGTGTCATCTGCTTTGCTCACACCACTGTGTTGATGCATTGAAGATACAAACCCAAGATCTTGTACAAACTGTACAGTTGAGTCAGTTTTAAATGTGTAGAAGGGTTCCCACTTTCTGAACCCACACATTCTTGTCTTGAGCTCTCCCAGGCCTGGGATAAGAGCTGTGAGGTCTCATCCTCACTTCATCCTTTCATCTGCTTCACCTTAGCCCCTCGATGGCAAGGTTAAGAGCAACATTCACCCAGTTCCAGAGGTTTGTTTGTTGAGGTTGATATGACCCCTTGACTAAAACCAAACCCTTGTTTGAGCCACTTGTTTGTGTATAGCGTGTGCTATCTGTGCTTGTAGGATAGTTTGACTTGCTTCCTGTGCAAGTTAGGATAGTTTGACTTGCTTCCTGTGCAAGTTAGGATAGTTTGACTTGCTTCCTGTGCAAGTCAGGATTAGTTTAGACTTGCTTCCTGTGCAAGTTAGGTTTTGCTTGGCTTGCTTCCTGTGCAAGTTAAGTGTGTGTGGCTTGCTTCCTGTGTGAGCCATACTTAGGATAGGTTGGCCCTTGTGCCATTTAGCTAGAAACCTTAACTTAGGGATGATTTTGCATGATAACATCTAGGCTCGAGTCGTAGTCTCCCTAGTGTTGTGTCTCCCTCTGTTATCTGGTTAGGCTAGTCCTTTATCCCTGCGTAGGGGAACTACATCGCCCTGATCTTCATACCAGATGAAGTATGTAGGCAGGAGATTGAGCTGATCTCTCCGGGCGCCTTTTCTTTCTTTTTGTGCGTGCTGTCTGACCTTTGCTAGGCTCGAGTCCTTGACTCCTTAGCATTTGCTGTCTGTCTTGTTTGTGTGTGTTTGACAGTTATAGGCTGAGTCCCCGACTCCCTATCTATCTGTTGTGTTGTTTAGGTTCGGATGTCAATGTAAGTCCAGTGATTGGCATTTGGGCTCCACGTTTGCCTCTTTGCGTGTGTCTAGGTTCGGATGCTGACATAAGTCCAGTGATTGGCAGTCGGGCTCCATGTTTGCCTGTGTTTGTTTGTTTGTGTGCGCGTCAGCCGAGCTACGAATGCTCTGATTCTTCTCTCGTCCGAGAAGATACGTATGCATAGGATGCGGCATCCTAGCGAGCATGTGTCGTTTCCCCAGTCCGAACTACTTGGACTCTGATGTCTATGCCTGATAGACTAAGTAGGCCCAGGATGCGACGTCCTGCCGAGTTCAGTTTCAGTCAGTTTCTTTCCTTTCTTTCAGCCAGTGTGTGTGTGAATATTTGAGCAGTGTTTAGCAACCAATTTCCTTTCTAGTGTGCGTGGATCCCGTAGAGTACTACGGATGCGTAGGGGTGCTAATACCTTCCCTTCGCATAACCGACTCCCGAACCCATTCTCTTTGGTCGCGAGACCATGTCTTTTCCCAGGTTTACTCTGAGCGTTTCCTTTCCCTCTTTTGGGATAAATAACGCACGGTGGCGGCTCTGTTGTTCTTTCTTTTCCCGCCGGTTTTTCGTGCGATGCGACAGCTGGCGACTCTGCTGGGGATTATAGAGAAGTTGACCTATGCTGGTCCATCTTCCCTGAGCGAGTCTCTCCTAGCGCTCTCTAGGTTAGGGTTTTGGTTGCTTTGTGCTGTGTTTATTTATTGCATTCATTATTTACTGTTTGCATTCATTGTCTATTGTTTGCATTTATGTTTGCATTAATGTTTGCATTTATTCATCTGTTCACCTGGCTGGTTGTTTGTTTCTCTCTGTGTGGGGGGGAAGAGTCAGTTGAGGTAAAAGGTCCAATACCCAGACCATGAGTGCAATCTAGGATACCTAAGAATAGAGTGATTCGTGGGAAGCGGGTGGTATGGCGCCACTTAGCGGAACATTGATATCACGAGCAGTTCAGACCCTGGTGGGATGCTGTCGTTACATACTTCGGGTGTGTATATGACAGTATTCTGCGAAAGGTTATTTATGCTGCGTTTCTCTCAAGCTTTACCCTGGCCTAGACTACACCCGTGAGTGGGGAAGGGTTAATCATTACAGGTACCGTTGGTGACTCGGTTCTGTTGGTGACTTGGTTCTGATGGTGACTTTGTGTTCAGACAATGTTCAGTAAACCTTAAGTGGGATTTATGTTCTGATTTCGACTGAAGCTTTGACCTAGTATCAGAGTTTGCACAACCAGCCAGTCCAGTCTGCATCATTTGCATCATAGCATATTTATTTTTCAAAAGAAACGCAATAAAAAAAAAAAAAAAATCAAAAAAAAAAGAAAACAAAAAAGGAAAAAAAAAAGAAAAAAAAAAGAAAAAAAACTAATCCCTGCATGCATATCATTTCTCAGGTACATTCCCGAGCTTGTCTACTGATAGAGATGGCAACGGTCCCCGAGCCGAAGCGGAAGACCTGTTCCTACAGCTTCCACCGTGAGCCGTTGACTCCGCTAGCTGAGTTGGGTAGCCTCGTGACAGACGATCGACTGAAGAGTTTTGTCGGGCGGTATGGAGATATCTTGACAGTATTGAAGACGGTAGTAGATCCAGTGCCTCTGCAGACGCTACTACAGTTTTATGATCCAGAGCTCAGATGCTTCACTTTCCAGGATTACCAGTTAGCACCGACTCTCGAGGAGTATTCTATCATGTTGAGTATCCCAGTTCAGCACCAGACTCCCTTCTTAGACGTCCCAAAGGAGGTTGACTTTAGATTGATTACCAGAGCTCTCCACTTGGGTATCAAGGAAGTCAGTGATAGTTGGAAGTCCAGTGGGGATGTTGTAGGATTGCCTTTGAAATTTCTGTTGAGGGTAGCTAGAGAAGAAGCAGAAAAGGGGAGTTGGGAAGCCTTTCATGCTCAGTTGGCCGTCATGATATATGGGATCGTCTTGTTTCCGAGTATGCCCAATTTTGTTGACTATGCTGCAGTCAGTATTTTCATTGGAAGAAATCCAGTTCCTACTCTATTAGCTGACACTTACTATGCTATTCACAGTAGGCATGGTAAGGGTGGGGCCATCAGGTGTTGTCTACCTCTCCTATTCAAATGGTTCATGTCTCTTCTGCCAGCCAGTGGACCATTTGTGGATACTCAGAGCACGCATAAATGGACTCAGAGGGTTATGTCTCTTACCTCCTATGATATCAGGTGGCAATCTTACCGGATGGATGTGCGTAACGTCATTATGAGCTGTGGAGGATTCCGTAATGTGCCACTCATAGGGACTAGGGGTTGCATCAATTACAACCCGGTTCTTTCTCTTCGCCAGTTGGGGTTTGTGATGAAAGGAAGACCACTTGAGGCTGAAGTAGCTGAGAGTGTGTATTTTGAGAAGAAGAGTGACCCAGCTAGATTGGAGCAGGTAGGGAGAGCTTGGAAGTCTATTGGTGTGAAGGATGGATCTGTCTTAGGGAAGAAGTTTGCCGTTGCTATGCCCGATTACACTGATTGGGTCAAGAAGAGAGTAGAAACTTTGTTGTTACCCTACGATAGGATGGAGCCGTTGCAGGAGCAACCACCTTTGGTTCTTGCTGATAGTGTGCCTGCTGAGCACTATAAGCAAGCCCTGATGGAGAATCGTCGGTTGAGAGAGAAAGAGCAAGACACTCAGATGGAGCTGTACAAAGCCAAAGCTGATAAGCTGCACTTGGCCCATCAACTCAGGGAGGTGCAAGGAGAGGATGCTAGCAGAGCAAGAGGTAAGAAGAGATCCTACGAGGAGATGGAGAGTATGTTAGATGCAGAATACCGGGAGCGCTTGAGGCTGCAGAGGGTTGAGGCCAGCTATCAGAAGAAGATCAGAGACTTGGAGAAGCAACTCAGAGATAAAGACATCCAGTTGAAGAAGGAAGTAGACTTGAGACAAGCATCAGAGGACCACCTTGGAGGAGAAGTCTTGGAGCTCAGAAGACAGTTGAAAGAGAAGATCACTCCTTTACCAGATTGTTCAGAATGCTCACTGTTGATCGATCAGTGCCATTACCTGAAGACCCTCATTCCTGAAGACCGTCTGTCTTAGTTTGTATCTCTGATTGTATTTTGTTGAGAATCACCTCCAGGCTTGTTGGATGGGATTCATTTGCGTGTAAGCCATCTCTTGGATCTTTTTGTTGAGAATCACCTCCAGGCTTGTTGGATGGGATTCTTTTTCTTTGTACGTTGTTTATTCAGATATTCTGTTGACATTGGTTGTATGCCTTTTATCCTTATGTATATATAAGGATGTCAGCATTTCCCTGTATCTGTTTGTTCTCTTGTTGCTGCAGGTTGCCATCTTTTCAGGATGGGTCAGGCTCTTTGAATGCCTGAGAAATGAGCATATCATGTGCATCATACGCATCATTAGCATCATACTCATATCATTTTGCATAACAGGTGTTCTTGGTCGTGACTTCTCACTCTTGGTTCCTGTTCAGGCAGGATAGCTGATCAACGTCCGCACCGCTACTCAACAAGACTGAATCAACAGAGAAGTATGGATCAATTTCAAGCTGAGTTGGCTGAGATGAAGGCTAGCATGGCCCAGTTTATGAATATGATGCAAGGGGTTGCGCAAGGTCAAGAAGAACTTCGAGCTATGGTTCAGAGACAAGAGGCTGCAAATCCACCGATCAACCATGCTCCGCCAGAGGGAGGCCCGGTTAATGATAACAATGTTGCTGCTGCTGTACCCGTCAACAACTATGCTGTAGGTGATGAGTTGGGGGGTATTCGAATCAACGGTCAACCTATTGTTCCAGATGCCGCTAATGCCAGAGTAGTCCGTGCTCCGGCCCGTAATCCTGTTCCGATTGTTGACAGACAAGAGGATATGTTCTCTGCTCAGTGAAGACGAAGACATCTTGGAAGGGTTAATGAGAGAGACCGCAAAGTTGAAGCTCTTGCTGAGAAGATCCGTGCTATGGAAAGTCAGAATTCTCTCGGTTTTGATGTTACTAATATGGGATTGGTTGAAGGTTTGAGAATCCCTCACAAGTTCAAAGCACCGTCATTCGACAAATACAACGGTACTTCTTGCCCTCGCACCCATGTGCAGGCTTACTACAGGAAAATCTCTGCGTATACCGATGATGAAAAGATGTGGATGTATTTTTTCCAAGATAGTCTATCTGGGGCTTCTTTGGACTGGTACATGGAATTGAAGAGAGATTCGATCCGATGCTGGAGAGATCTGGGTGAAGCGTTCCTCAGACAGTATAAACACAACATGGACATGGCACCGAGCCGGACTCAGCTGCAGAGTCTATGTCAAAATCCAATGAAAGCTTCAAGGAGTATGCCCAGAGGTGGCGTGAACTGGCTGCTAGAGTTCAACCCCCTATGCTGGAGAGGGAGTTGACAGATATGTTTATTGGTACTCTTCAAGGTGTGTTTATGGACCGGATGGGGAGCTGCCCGTTCGGTAGTTTTTCTGATGTTGTCATTTGTGGAGAAAGGACTGAGAGTCTAATCAAAGCTGGTAGGATCCATGATGCTGGTTCCTCGTCTTCATTAAAGAAACCCTTCTCTGGGGCACCTCGCCGTAGAGAAGGAGAGACCAATGCTGTACAGCACAGAGGGGGTGTGTACAGAACAAATGCTAACAAAGATCAATATCGTCCAGTAGCTGCAGTGACTATTCCGGCACCTCAACCTCGTCAACAACAACAACCAAGAGTTCAACAACCGCAACAACAACAACAACAGCAACGTCCTTATCAGCCCAGACAGAAATTGCAGGCTGATAGAAGATTTGATCCCTGCCCATGTCTTACACAGAGTTATTACCCGAACTACTCAAGTTGGGGATGATTGAGTTGCGTACAATGGCTCCGCCTACAGTGCTGCCTCCTGGTTATGATGCAAACACCCGTTGTGACTTTCACTCTGGGGCACCAGGCCACCATACTGAGAAGTGTCGAGCTCTCCAGCACAAGGTTCAAGATTTGATCGATGCCAAGGCAATCAACTTCGCTCCAGTGCCTAACGTCGTAAACAACCCTATGCCTCAGCATGGTGGGCATAGAGTGAACAATATTGAGGGGAAAGAAGCTGAAGATCTGGTTGTTAATGTTGATGATGTTCAGACCTCTCTGCTAGTTGTGAAAGGCCGTCTGCTGAATGGGGGTGTCTACCCGGGCTGTGATGAAGATTGTTTGGGCTGTGCAGAATCTGAGAATGGTTGCGACCAGTTAAGGACCGGTATCCAGGGTATGATGGATGAAGGTTGTTTGCAATTCAGTAGGGCTGTAAAAGATCGTGGAACAGCGTCAACTATCACCATTTACTTTAAACCGTCTGAAGAACGTGGACAAAGGGTCGTCAGTGCACCTGCAACGAATGGTACCCAGTTACCATTCCCGTGCCTGTAACCATCAGTGTTCCAACTACTACCGTTGCGCCTGGAAGAAGGGCTGTTGAGAATAGTAAAGCCGTGCCGTGGAAGTATGATAATGCTCACCGCAATTACAGAAGGGCTGAAAGTCAGACAAGACCAGTGAATCAAACTCCAGTGACAATTGGTTTACCGAATAGAGTTCCTGCAACTGTTGGTCCGGCTGTGGATAATGTAGGGGGTCCAGGAGGTTTTACCAGAAGCGGTCGTCTGTTCGCACCGCAGCCTTTGAGGGACAATAATGCTGAAGCTCTCGCCAAAGCAAAGGGTAAGCAAGCTGTGGTTGAGGAAGAACCTGTTCAGAAAGAAGCGCCCGAGGGGTCATTTGAGAAAGACGTGGAGGAGTTTATGAAGATAATCAAGAAAGTGACTACAAGATTGTAGACCAGTTGAATCAAACTCCGTCCAAGATTTCTATACTTTCACTGTTGATGTGCTCTGAGGCACACCGTAATGCCTTGCTGAAGATGTTGAATCTGGCTTACGTGCCTCAGGAATTTCTGTCAATCAACTGGAGGGTGTGATGGCCAATGTGAGCACCAGACATGGTGTAGGTTTCACCAACCTGGACTTACCACCTGAAGGGCGAAACCATAACAAAGCCTTGCACATCACCATGGAGTGCAAGGGGGCAGTGTTGTCTCACGTATTGGTAGACACCGGGTCGTCGTTGAATGTGTTGCCTAAGCAGATTCTGAGGAAGATTGATGCGGAAGGGTTTGTGCTTAATCCCAGTGACCTGATTGTTCGTGCTTTCGACGGCTCCAAGCGTTCTGTGTGTGGAGAAGTTACCTTGCCTGTGAAGATAGGTCCTGAGGTTTTCGATATCATCTTCTATGTTATGGACATCCAGCCTGCCTATAGTTGTTTGTTGGGGCGTCCATGGATTCATGCAGCAGGGGCAGTCTCGTCGACTCTCCATCAAAAGCTCAAGTATGTCTGGAACGGTCAGATTGTGACTGTGTGCGGTGAAGAAGAGATTCTGGTGAGTCATCTATCCTCGTTCAAATATGTTGAGGTGGATGGCGAGATCCACGAAACCTTATGCCAGGCGTTTGAGACTGTGGCTCTTGAGAAAGTGGCGTACGCTGAACAGAAGAAGCCAGGTGCTTCAATCACTTCTTACAAGCAGGCTAAGGAGGTTGTTGATTCTGGCAAAACTGAAGGCTGGGGCAAGATGGTGGATTTGCCGGTTAAAGAAGACAAATTTGGCGTTGGTTATGAGCCTCTCCAAGCAGAGCAGAATGGTCAAGCGGGTCCGAGTACCTTTACCAGCGCTGGGCTGATGAATCATGGCGACGTCTCCGCAACCGGTAGTGAAGACTGTGACAGTGATTATGATTTGGACAACTGGGTTCGCCCGTGTGCACCAGGGGGGTCTATCAACAACTGGACGGCTGAAGAAGTGGTTCAAGTTACTCTTCTGACAGAGTAATTTTCTGTTGTTTTGTCATTTTGCATGAAAATCCTACGTTCTGCCCAAGGCGTAGTGATTCATTTTTGTAGGGCCTCATCATGTTTTAATGATTATCATTAATGAAGGACATTTTTGAACAAATTTTGTGATCCCTGTCTTTCTGTTTTCTGTTTTCACCTTTTTTTCAAAACAATAAAAATGGCAATGTTTTTGTTTTTTGTGACTTTCTTGAACTCTTTTTCTAAAACAAAGCATTAAACATGCAGAAGCGATCTTATGGCATTCACTATGAACAGTTCTGTTATGGCTCAGTATGATTTCGATAATCCCATATACCAAGCTGAAGAGGAGAGTGAAGAAGACTGTGAACTCCCTGCAGAATTGGCCAGATTACTGAAGCAGGAGGAAAGGGTCATCCAACCTCATCAGGAGGAGTTGGAAACTATTAATTTGGGTACTGAGGACGAAAAAGGAAATCAAGATTGGGGCTGCTTTAGAAGACTCTGTCAAGAGGAGGCTGATTGAGATGCTGAGAGAATATGTGGAGATATTTGCCTGGTCATATCAAGATATGCCTGGATTGGATACAGATATTGTGATGCATCGATTACCTCTTAGAGAAGGATGTCCTTCGGTCAAGCAGAAGCTTCGTAGAACGAGTCCTGATATGGCAACTAAGATCAAGGAAGAGGTTCAGAAGCAGTGGGATGCTGGTTTTTTGGCTGTTACAAGTTATCCCCCATGGGTGGCCAACATCGTTCCTGTGCCGAAGAAGGATGGCAAAGTCAGAATGTGTGTCGATTACCGGGATTTGAACAGAGCGAGTCCGAAAGATGATTTCCCATTACCTCACATTGATGTATTGGTTGATAATACGGCTCAATCCTCGGTATTCTCTTTCATGGATGGTTTCTCCGGATACAATCAGATCAAGATGGCGCCAGAGGACATGGAAAAGACGACATTCATTACACCTTGGGGCACGTTCTGCTATAAGGTGATGCCATTTGGGCTGAAGAATGCCGGTGCTACCTATCAGAGGGCAATGACGACTCTCTTTCATGACATGATGCACAAAGAGATTGAAGTGTACGTAGATGATATGATTGCGAAGTCGCAGACAGAAGAGGAGCACCTGGTTAATTTGCAGAAGCTGTTTGATCGGTTGAGAAAGTTCAGGCTGAGGTTGAATCCGAACAAGTGTACGTTTGGGGTGAGATCAGGGAAGCTTTTAGGCTTCATTGTCAGTGAGAAAGGGATTGAGGTTGATCCAGCAAAAGTCAAAGCTATTCAAGAGATGCCTGAACCGAAAACGGAAAAGCAAGTCCGTGGGTTTTTAGGGAGGTTGAACTACATTGCAAGGTTCATATCTCATCTAACTGCTACATGTGAACCAATCTTCAAACTGCTTAGAAAGAATCAAGCGATCAAGTGGAATGATGATTGTCAGAAAGCTTTTGACAAGATTAAAGAGTATTTACAGAAACCTCCAATCCTTATACCTCCAGTTCCAGGGAGACCTCTGATAATGTACCTGTCAGTGACTGAGAACTCGATGGGGTGTGTATTGGGACAGCATGACGAGTCTGGTCGAAAAGAGCATGCCATATACTACCTTAGCAAAAAGTTTACCGACTGTGAAACAAGATATTCACTGCTCGAGAAAACTTGCTGTGCTTTGGCCTGGGCTGCTCGCCGACTGAGACAGTATATGTTGAACCATACTACCTTATTGATTTCTAAGATGGATCCAGTAAAGTACATCTTTGAGAAGCCAGCTCTCACCGGACGTGTTGCCCGTTGGCAGATGATCTTAACAGAGTACGACATTCAGTACACGTCACAGAAAGCCATCAAAGGTAGTATTCTGTCAGACTACCTCGCCGAGCAACCGATTGAAGATTATCAGCCTATGATGTTTGAATTCCCTGATGAAGACATCATGTATCTCAAGATGAAAGATTGCGAAGAGCCTCTTGTCGAGGAAGGACCGGATCCTGATGACAAGTGGACACTGATGTTTGATGGGGCTGTGAATATGAATGGTAACGGTGTTGGGGCAGTATTGATCAATCCTAAAGGTGCTCATATACCTTTTTCTGCCAGACTGACGTTTGACGTCACCAACAACGAAGCTGAGTATGAGGCTTGTATCATGGGGATAGAAGAAGCCATTGATCTGAGGATCAAAACACTTGACATTTATGGAGATTCATTTCTAGTGGTCAATCAAGTCAACGGAGATTGGAATACGAATCAGCCGCATTTGATTCCGTATAGAGATTACACCAGAAGAATACTGACGTTCTTCAAGAAAGTGAAGTTGTATCATGTCCCCCGGGATGAGAATCAAATGGCTGATGCTTTGGCTACTTTGTCGTCTATGATCAAAGTTCATTGGTGGAATCATGTGCCACATATTGAAGTGAATCGACTCGAGAGGCCTGCTTATGTGTTTGCAGCCGAGTTAGTTGTTGCTATTGATGAGAAGCCGTGGTATTATGACATCAAGAACTTCCTCAAGACTCAGGAGTATCCTGAAGGTGCGTCGAAGAATGACAAGAAAACCCTGAGAAGGCTAGCTGGAAGCTTCTATTTGAATCAGGATGATGTGTTGTATAAGAGAAACTTTGACATGGTCTTGCTCAGATGCGTGGACAGACCCGAGGCAGACATGTTAATGCAGGAAGTTCATGAAGGTTCCTTCGGTACTCATGCCGGCGGACATGCAATGGCTAAGAAATTGTTGAGAGCGGGTTATTACTGGATGACTATGGAATCCGATTGTTTCAAGTATGCTCGGAAGTGCCATAAGTGTCAAATCTATGCTGATAAGGTGCATGTACCACCAAGCCCTCTGAATATCATGAATTCGCCTTGGCCGTTTGCCATGTGGGGCATTGATATGATTGGGAAGATTGAGCCTACTGCTTCGAATGGACATCGCTTCATCTTGGTTGCGATTGACTATTTCACCAAATGGGTGGAAGCAGCTTCCTATGCTAACGTTACCAAACAAGTGGTTACCCGGTTCATCAAGAAAGAAATCATATGTCGTTACGGAGTTCCTGAGAGAATCATCACTGACAATGGTTCGAATCTTAACAACAAGATGATGAAAGAGCTTTGTAAAGATTTCAAGATTGAACATCACAATTCTTCTCCTTACAGACCGAAGATGAATGGTGCTGTAGAAGCGGCAAACAAGAATATCAAGAAGATTGTGCAGAAGATGGTCGTTACGTACAAGGATTGGCATGAGATGCTGCCTTTCGCTTTGCATGGATACCGTACCTCAGTACGTACGTCGACCGGGGCAACCCCTTACTCCCTTGTGTATGGTATGGAAGCTGTCCTACCTGTTGAAGTGGAGATTCCTTCTCTGAGAGTTTTATTGGATGTCAAGCTGGACGAAGCCGAGTGGATTCGAACAAGGTTTAACGAGTTGAGCCTTATCGAGGAGAGACGGCTAGCAGCTGTATGCCATGGACAGTTGTATCAGCGAAGGATGAAACGAGCC
Organism: Lathyrus oleraceus; assembly: GCF_024323335.1. Classification (NCBI taxonomy): domain Eukaryota; kingdom Viridiplantae; phylum Streptophyta; class Magnoliopsida; order Fabales; family Fabaceae; genus Lathyrus; species Lathyrus oleraceus. The sequence goes on along the minus strand of NC_066579.1, from coordinate 143,927,563 downwards.
TTTGATCAGAAAGTGCGTCCTCGAAGCTATCAGATCGGTGATCTAGTTTTGAAGAGGATCCTCCCTCCCGGTACAGATAACAGGGGCAAGTGGACTCCTAATTATGAAGGTCCGTATGTTGTGAAGAAGGTCTTCTCCGGTGGAGCCTTGATGCTTACAACTATGGATGGTGAAGATTTTCCGTCTCCTGTCAACTCAGATGTAGTCAAAAAATACTTCGCATAAATTGACCCGCTGGACAAAAAGAATAAAAGAGTCCAGGCAAAAAATGGGCATCCCGGCGAACCAAAAAAAACAGAAAGAAAGGTTCGGGCAAAAATTAGGGATAAAATGAAAAGAATTTGTACACCCGGTAAGTCGAAAACCCGCAAGGGCGGCTTAGGCAAAAATGGGTATCCCGGTGGATTGAAAACCCGAAAGGGCGATCCAGGCAAAAGTTAGGGATTAAAGCGAAGACTACAGTCTGAGTTTGTCTGTACTTCATCAAGCTTTGTCGTCTGCCATCTCGAAAGATGTGATCCGTCCAGTCATTCTTCTCAGAAAGCAAGGAGTTGGGAGGAAAACTGATGATCTGTGAGGTATAACAGAATTGGGAAATAGTGGATGCCGTGTTCACGTTGCCATTAGGATAGATTTTTTCCTTTTGTACGCGATTACCTCTTTCTAGGAATCGCTTCCCAATGTATTTGCCTCTTCAGGCACATTTTCGATCAATAAAAATCGTTATTCAGATAAATAGCTCTTGTTTTTATTTTTACTGTTTTGTTTGCAAAATGTCCGAATTTTTGATAAGCATTGCATATAAAAAACATGAAGGCTACGCAACAATGAGCATAATGACAAAACATTTGAAAATCATTTTGAATGTTGAGGACACTTGAGCGTATCTTGTCCATGTATCCCCTGGGGGCATTTTGTTGTGCTGTTTGTTTCAGATTGGCATCTGTGAGGACGTTTCCTCAACAGATTTTTTTCCCCAAGCAAGTTTGGAAGCTATCAGAGCTATGTTCCCCTGCGAAGACGTCTGTGGATAGTGCCTTCTATTCTCCAACAGATCTAAGGATTGCCTATCCCCAGCCGGCCTGTATTTGCCATTTCCTCCCCGAGTGAGGCAGGTTCATTGAATTTTATCTCCAGCATTTATTCTACCCGTGGACTGAAGGATATCCCCGACGGAGTTTATCTTTCCCCAGCAGCAAGTGCTATTCTTCAACATGAGTGTGAAGTCGCTTTACCATTCCTCAAGCAGAGTTCCCCGCAGAGTAGTTCCCCAAGAGGAGTCTCCCCACAGAGTCAGAGTATCTGATCATTTTTGGCTCCCTAGCCAGAGTTCATTTGCATTTTGCATGTAATAATCATTGCATCCTCAAAAATTGCGTAGCATTCCCATTCAATATGGAGCATTACGCCATAGAAAAATTCAAACATATGCATTCATGTGTTAACCTCACCAGACCGTATCCCCGGCAGAGGCGGATCATTTCATTCAACATCAGCACAGCAAGACTGCTACAGTTGCCCTTGACAGCATTCAGAATTGTTTATTCCCCACAGAGGTTTATTTCCTCACCCGATGGTGACAGAGGTTTATTTCCTCACCCGATGGTGACAGAGGTTTATTTTCTCACCCGATGGTGACAGAAAGTTTGTTTCTCTTCAGTGAGACCCCCAGCAAGTGGTCAACCTTGCCTTGACATATCTAAGATGTCGTTCTTGTGATACCAGTAAGTGTCATGTCAGCACCCGCGTGTGTTTCTTCTTTTGGTGTCGGTAAACACCATTCTTTCGGTGTCGGTAAACATCGAGTATTTTCTCCAGTCATCAGTAAGTGTCTGGTCATCATTTTTGGTGTCGGTAAACACCACTTGTTTCGGTGTCTGTAAACATCGGTATTCTCTCCAGTCATCAGTAAATGTCTGGTCATCATTTTTGGTGTCGGTAAACACCATTGTTTCGGTGTCTGTAAACATCGAGTCTCACCCCAGTCATCGGTAAATGTCTGGTCATCATTTTTGGTGTCGGAAAACACCATTGTTTCGGTGTCTGTAAACATCGAGTATTTTCTCCAGTCATCGGTAAATGTCTGGTCATTTTTGATGTCGGTAAACATCATCTTTCGATGTCGGTAAACATCGAGTCTTTTCCTCAGTCATCGGTAAATGTCTGATAATTCCCCAACTAGAAATCCCCAGTAGAGTCATCTGTAAATGTCCTACCCGGTTTCCTGTTGCAAATATTTGTATCTCCCCAATAAATTTCTCAATCCCAGTCATCGGTAAATGTCTGGTCATTTCTTTTGATGTCGGTAAACATCATCTTTCGATGTCGGTAAACATCGAGTCTCATCCCAGTCATCGGTAAATGTCTGGTCAATAAAATCAGAATCCCCAGAAGTCATCGGTAAACGTCTTGTCTGGTATCACCACAAAGATTTTGTTCTTCCCCAAGTGGAGACGCCATCGGTAAATGGCCCCGTTTTCTTCGATATCGGTAAATATCGAGCTCCCAGTTGCAGCAGCCATCGGTAAATGGTCTGGCTTCCTTTCAACATCAAATCTGTTTTCCCAGCAGCCATCGGTAAATGGTCTGGCTGAAGTTGATATCGGTAAATATCAAAGTCCCAGTTTTAACCATCGGTAAATGGTTTTGCTTTTTAGAAGTTTGTTTTCCCCAGCCGCCATCGGTAAATGGTCGTGCTGAAGTTGATATCGGTAAATATCAAGTTTCCAGTTCTCCGACCATCGGTAAATGGTTTTGCTTTTTCTGAAGCTGTCATGCAGGTTGTCATCGGTAAATGACGTGGTTCTTTTGTAGCATATCCAGTACTGTGCAAATTCTACGGTCCTTTGGTATTCAATCCCTGTTTACCCTGAAAGTCTGACAGCCGTTGCTCTCATCCATTCGGGTTCCCAGCTGATTGAATAGGGGCAGCTGTAGCACCTCAAATTTGCACCTACCATTATACATACATTTTCATATTAGGTCATAGCATATCATGATCCATTGCATAGCATTTGCATTGTTCCCAGTTGCCTCAAGTGCAAGCAATCAAGAATTAGGTCAAACTAATCTCCTGATCAGTCAACCAAGCAAGCAAAGGAATTTCTCATTGAATCAAGGCCTTGGGGTTTGCCCAACAAGTTCACATGACTTGGGGATCCATTTGAAGTATTTTGGTCAAGGGTTGAGGGCTCAGAGGTCAGCAGTTCATGCCCAGACAGTCAAAAGTCAAAGAAAGTCAACTGTCAGTCAAAGCAATGGATGGTGGTCATTCTTGTGGAATTTGGGCACCATGGTCAATAATTAAGAGTTCATACAACTTGGGACATCATTTGAAGTCAAATTCTCAAGGAATTAGGGTTTGGAATTCATCAGTCAATGCATAATCAGTCAGAAACCCTAAAAGTCAACTGTTGTTCAACTGTCCATTTAATCAGTGATTGGATGATTGGAATTGGTTTGTGAGAGTTCATTCATGTCCAAATAGTCATCATACATCATGCCAAACACCATCATGGAAGAATTTGAAGCCAGATCAAAATTTCCCAAAATGGAAACTGGGCCTGTAGCTGAAAACTGCCATAAATGGAAAGTCTTGATCCTCAAACTTACATTTTGATACAAGCCTCAAATGAATTTTTGCCCAACATGAAAGTTGAAGATCTTGTTCTCCCATTTCCAAAAAGTCCTAGAACTCTCAATTCCCATGTATGGTTGGCAAGTTATGATCGAATCGATTTTAGAAAATCTTGAACTTCAAAGGGCCATATCTCCCAAACCGTTTGGCCAAATTTGGTGGGGTTTTTTCCTACAAACCACATTTTTCATCCTCTTTCCAAAAATATAAATTTCATGAGCCAAAACTTCACCAATCAAAATAGCATATTTTGACCTTTTTCATTTAAATGAAAGTTTGACCAAGAGTTGACTTTTTGATTTAAACATTTTTTCAACATTTGGCCAATTGGAAAAGCTCATAAATGTCATTTAGAATGTGTTTGCAAAGTCAAAATATGCAGTACTTGCACTCATCATGAATCCATACTTGGTTGCTTGAATTGTAAGGAAAGTACAAATTCAACCATGCTTGTCCATACATTCCACCATACCATGATTTGTACTATGGAAACAGAAATCTAAACCACCATTTGCTGCCATTTTGAAGCTCCATTTAGCAACATAAAACCACAAAAAGAAAGCCTTGCTAGCTTACTTAAACATTGGCCAAAGTACATGTTTACAACAACCATATCCCACATGGTCATGCTTTGTACCATGACAGCAAAATCATCACCATTTTCTGTCAAAACCACACAGCAACAGCATGGCATTTTTGTTTGTCATGAGTAGCAGCAGATCACACTCTCTCTCAAAGCCTCACCCTGCTGTGCAACTAAAAGAACAACTATACCATGCCATGTACTATGCAGCAGAATTCAGGCCCTTTTTTTTTTTTTCTGTCATGACAGTAGTAGCAAGGGCAGTAGGACAAAACCTTTTCTTTGGCCAAGGCAATTGGTGAAGACATGCTGATTTCAAGGAACCTTGCCTTGCCTTCACAATCCTGTCACCATACCCTGCAGCAGAAGAAAAGCATGGCATTTTTGATCTTTGTGAAAAAGGAGCCAACCTAATCAACAATTGCACAACCTACCTTCACTTTTAACCAACCTCTCAATTTTCTCCCAAGTCTCACTTTACCATTTCATTTTTTGAAATCCCACCACAAAGCAACCTAGTAGCAGACTTTTCATCCATCTTTTTCTGCTGTCAAAGGAATAGCATTAGCAGTAGCAAAATACAACTGACTCCCTCAAGCACCATCTCATAGGCCCTGCTAATCTGCAACACACAAGCACACAATACTGCAGCAGGAGATAGAAAACCTTGGCATTTTTCTCAAAACAATACTTCCATACCAGACTGGTACCATGTCACATAGCAGGTTTTAGGGATGAGGAGAGGCTGTGATCTTAAAAGACAAAACTGCTGCATAACAGAAAAGGGGGATGCTGTAGAAATTGATTTTGGGGCCATTTGAACCAAGAGTTGAAAAACTTCAAAAAGAGAATGAAATCCTGCCAATGGCCAACAGCAGAAAGAACATAAGAACACCAAAACCCTGCAAGAACCAAGGTTAGCCCTGCTATTTGCATTCCAAGGATCCTGTCAAAAACAAAACAGAAGCAACCTAGCTGTAACCATCACACTATACATCCTGCATATTCCAGTTTTTGCTGTAAAAGACCAAAAGCCTAAACCTTAACCCTTGCTCTCACACCACCCAACTGCAGCAACAACAGTAGCACCAAAGTTGCAACATGGCCTTGTACCAAGAACAAACTTCTAACAGCAGGGCTTTTTGATCCTTTTTTTTCTGCCACTTGAAACAAAAATTAACAACCATAAAAAACACATTGCAGAAAAAAGTACTCAACCTAAAAAACCTGCATTTGACCATGCTTTTGGCATTTACCAAACTTGTCCAAGCTTGCAAAAACAAAGCCTTGCCACTTGCATTTCCTGTCATGAACACCCTACCACAAGCCTTGTAATCCTGCCTTGCACCACAAACCAGCATAAAACCACACTTCCCAATTTCCTGTCCAAAAGTCTCTATGAACTTGGCCCTCATTCACTCAAAACCTCACTTTTGCTTGCCTCTTCAAACAATCAGTCAAGCTTCTAACAAAACCAAAGCCTAGCCATTTGCCTTTTCACCATCATCTTCATCACATTACACCACTAGTAGCAGACCATACCAAGACCCTTGCCCTGCATCCCACAAAACCTGTCATAACTACCTAGCAGCAGGCAAAACACCATCTCCTGTCATCAAAACCTTGCAAACACATCAAACCACAGAAAACCTCTCACACTCTCATCTTGCATCTTGCCATAAGAACTTTTCTGGCCAAATCCTTCAAACATTCAAGCAAGCCTTGGTTCAGCAATCATACGAGCAGCATTTGGAGACCATAGCAAGCCTTGTGTTCTTGCTGTAACAGCTTTTTCCTCAACTGTTTTCACCAAGCATCAACCATGGTGGAGCTAGATTGGAGCAAGGTTAAGTATTCTTGAGACAAGCTACCTTCACCATTCACCATTAGAAGTCCAAATCACCATCTGTTCGAGCTTGCTTTGGCCAAATAGTCACTGCATCATCAGCTTGCACCATTATTGGTAAGATTTCGATTGCCTTCTCTTGCCAAACCACCACATGATTAGCATAGGTCTTAGCTTGCTGAAGAAGTTACACTTTGTCTCACATGAATTGGTTGATTAACTTGCAAGAAATTTGGAAAATAAGTTTTATGCACATTTTCTTTTTTGCTCGATTCTACTGCCATGTTGTGTTACACTGAAAAATAATTATGGATTTGCTTTCACCATGCCCTAATGGCTCTAATGATATGCTGCTCATTCATTTCTGGGACTTTTTGTTCATAATCAAAATTTGATGTTCATACTTTCTACGCTCGATTCATGCGTATGTTTGTGCTATATGGAAAATTGACATTGGATTATTGATCCCCTAGCCATGCTGAACACGTGTGTGTGTGCAATTTCACTTTCTGGGATTTTCTGGGAAATAACATGAATTAGGGATGAAGGTTGTTGATGTTGTTCTTAAACCCTAGGATTTTCATTTGCAATGCCCAGATTTTTTGCATTTTTTATGTATGCATACCACTGTTTGGCCATGCGCCAATAAAAACATTTCATGGGGCGCCCTGAAACGACGCCGTTTCAATTAGTGAATTGCCAAATTACAATAGTGCCACTCGGTTGACCACATGTTGACCAATTCTCCATGCCATTTGCTCACATTTCATCCAATTGTTCCCCAACTTGCCAAATTAATTTCTCTTTCAATTTAATTCCAAAAATCCTGAAATTTTTTCCTCATGATCACAAATGTGTCTAGTTTTTTATTGTGATTTTTAATGATTTTTCCATTGGCTGGATTTTTTATGGTAATTATTTTCCCAACATGTGTGCATAAATGATACATCTTACCATTCCTTTTGTGAAATTGTCATGTTATATCCATTGCCTTTGAAATTTTTTGTGATGAAACTAGACACTTTGACCTTTGTTTTCATATAGACTTTGTGTATTTATCATTTGTGGATTGAGAGTTATGATTTTTTGAAGTCATGTGTTACATTTGTTGCTATACCATGATCATGCATTTTACCAAATTTTGTTCACATACTTCCTTACATCCAAATGACCCCAAATTTTGCATGAGCCTACTCTTGTATGTCCAGTTTACTTGTGATTTTTCTTGGATTTAATTGAACTATTTTCCATTTGTTTGAGATTTTTTCTTCCCTGCCTAGTCAAATGTTGACTTTGTGTGACACATGTTCCCATTTCATTTGTGAAATTCTCATACTTTATTGGATGGACATGAAATTTTGCATGAGATAACTAGACATCTTCATCTTTACCATGGCTTTAGTCCCATTCATTTATCATACACTATTCTTGACTTATGATTTTTCTAAGTTGATGCATGTTTGGTTGACTTCATTATGCATGTTCAAATGTGCTTTGACTTTCTGATTTTCATTGACTGCCTTCCACTTGTCTAAATGAGATGAAATTTGACATGCTTACCATGATGTGGGTTGTGATTGATCATGATTTATTTGGTGATTTTTGGAAATGTTTAAGATTGCTTTTGAGTTGAGTCTTGCTGTTGACTTCTATGAGCTTCTAAATGCCATGCTCTGACCTAATTTGTTCATGAAATGATGATGACGATTGATATGAACATGAACCCAATTGGTTTTGCTTCTTGAATGTTTGAACATGATTTTGGGTACTTACCCCTTGCTGTTTGGACTTTCTCATTCATTTTTGACCCTAGGCTTGCCCTAGTGGTCCTGTTACTCACCTTTGAGTTTGTGATTTCAGGTTGACCATCAAATGGCCATTGAGACCAATTCTTTTGACTGAGCTTGGTTAAATATTGTTGTCTAACATCTTTGTTTTGTAGGTGGCTTGGCTCACATGCCTTAAGCCTTGTGCCTTGCACATCCATGTGCCTCCAATTAACTGTTGGTGTCGGTTTCTGTTTGTTTTGTTTGAAGTTGTATACTAACATCTGCTTGACTGTTTCAGGTGCTTTAGTTGCTTTTAGTTCCTTGTGAACTTTTGCTTTGCTTTGCTTGTATAAGCAATTTGCAGTGAGGTATGCCTCTTTTACTCCATGTAGTCTGGAAGACCTGGCCTGTTACTTGGCCAGGCAACTGTCTGAAGTCCTCCTTAAGAGGCAATGTTTGTGGATGTTTAACTTTGTCCTTGCATAGAGTCAAAGTCCTCCTAAGTGAAGAGGCAATTGGTGGAAGGTAGGGATATGCAATCTATCCCCCACTATTCAGTGTGTCATCTGCTTTGCTCACACCACTGTGTTGATGCATTGAAGATACAAACCCAAGATCTTGTACAAACTGTACAGTTGAGTCAGTTTTAAATGTGTAGAAGGGTTCCCACTTTCTGAACCCACACATTCTTGTCTTGAGCTCTCCCAGGCCTGGGATAAGAGCTGTGAGGTCTCATCCTCACTTCATCCTTTCATCTGCTTCACCTTAGCCCCTCGATGGCAAGGTTAAGAGCAACATTCACCCAGTTCCAGAGGTTTGTTTGTTGAGGTTGATATGACCCCTTGACTAAAACCAAACCCTTGTTTGAGCCACTTGTTTGTGTATAGCGTGTGCTATCTGTGCTTGTAGGATAGTTTGACTTGCTTCCTGTGCAAGTTAGGATAGTTTGACTTGCTTCCTGTGCAAGTTAGGATAGTTTGACTTGCTTCCTGTGCAAGTCAGGATTAGTTTAGACTTGCTTCCTGTGCAAGTTAGGTTTTGCTTGGCTTGCTTCCTGTGCAAGTTAAGTGTGTGTGGCTTGCTTCCTGTGTGAGCCATACTTAGGATAGGTTGGCCCTTGTGCCATTTAGCTAGAAACCTTAACTTAGGGATGATTTTGCATGATAACATCTAGGCTCGAGTCGTAGTCTCCCTAGTGTTGTGTCTCCCTCTGTTATCTGGTTAGGCTAGTCCTTTATCCCTGCGTAGGGGAACTACATCGCCCTGATCTTCATACCAGATGAAGTATGTAGGCAGGAGATTGAGCTGATCTCTCCGGGCGCCTTTTCTTTCTTTTTGTGCGTGCTGTCTGACCTTTGCTAGGCTCGAGTCCTTGACTCCTTAGCATTTGCTGTCTGTCTTGTTTGTGTGTGTTTGACAGTTATAGGCTGAGTCCCCGACTCCCTATCTATCTGTTGTGTTGTTTAGGTTCGGATGTCAATGTAAGTCCAGTGATTGGCATTTGGGCTCCACGTTTGCCTCTTTGCGTGTGTCTAGGTTCGGATGCTGACATAAGTCCAGTGATTGGCAGTCGGGCTCCATGTTTGCCTGTGTTTGTTTGTTTGTGTGCGCGTCAGCCGAGCTACGAATGCTCTGATTCTTCTCTCGTCCGAGAAGATACGTATGCATAGGATGCGGCATCCTAGCGAGCATGTGTCGTTTCCCCAGTCCGAACTACTTGGACTCTGATGTCTATGCCTGATAGACTAAGTAGGCCCAGGATGCGACGTCCTGCCGAGTTCAGTTTCAGTCAGTTTCTTTCCTTTCTTTCAGCCAGTGTGTGTGTGAATATTTGAGCAGTGTTTAGCAACCAATTTCCTTTCTAGTGTGCGTGGATCCCGTAGAGTACTACGGATGCGTAGGGGTGCTAATACCTTCCCTTCGCATAACCGACTCCCGAACCCATTCTCTTTGGTCGCGAGACCATGTCTTTTCCCAGGTTTACTCTGAGCGTTTCCTTTCCCTCTTTTGGGATAAATAACGCACGGTGGCGGCTCTGTTGTTCTTTCTTTTCCCGCCGGTTTTTCGCGCGATGCGACAACTTATCATCATATGAGAGATATCAGGTATGTCTTTATCAATCATGGTTTGCGTATGTTCTTTTGTTATTATTAGTTGTACGAATACACACACTGAGGCATGTTTTTGTTTATCACCTAGAGCCTTTCTAGCCATCCCATCTCGTATTATTATCCATTGTTTCACCCTGTTGAGCCTGTTAATCATTTGTTTCTGATATACCCGTTTTTTTCTCAATCCATGACCTTGTAACTATCCTACCCTGTTCAGAGTATGTGAGGATTGATTTCATCTCTACGTTTCTATCTAAGTTTGGGGTTGCTGTTGGAATAACAACCTTTAAGTTTGGGGTAGCTTTGCAGTAAGTGAATGTAGTATAAAAAAAAATTAAAAAAAAAATTAAAACAAAAAAAAAATGAAAAGAAAGAAAGAGAAAAGCGAAAAACAATAAAAGAACAGCTTTTGAAAAATGCTACATTCACTATAGAAAAAAGGAAAAGAGGAATACAAAACCCAACAGGAATAATAGGAAAGAAACGTAGTGAGAGAATGATTTCATATACTCTGAACCAAAAAAAAAAACCTTTGTTCCAATTTCATAACAAATTTCATACCCTACCTAAACCAAAGCCCCGTTACAACCCAAAAGACCTCAAAAAGTGTGTGTGATTGTACATGTTGATAGGATGAGAGAATTTATTCAAACTTCTGATTTGATATTGCATATTGTGATTTGAGAGTGATAACACTTTAACCCAGAGAGACTTGGTGAGAGTGTGATATAAGCTGACAGGTAAAGTCATATCTCTGAGGGAAAGAGTTTCTAGCTCGTTGGCTATGTGGAAAAATCAGAAAACCTGAAAAAAACATCAAGAGGTCCAGTGCGAAAGATTTCAGCAGTATTGTGGCAAGAACTGTTTTACAGTAAGTTTGGGGTGACATGATATTTGATGGTAATAAAATGTTACTTGAGGACAAGCAACAAGCTAAGTTTGGGGTTGTGATCAGTCACCATTTATGCTAGGTATTTCACTATTTAACCGTAAATAAGTCAGGTAAACTGCGTAAACTGAAGCATTTTTAGTTAGATATAAGCTCAATTCTATAATATGAAGTGTGTTGTTACTTATGAGTTTCTTGAGGATATTTTACACTTTTGGGTATGTTAGCAGGTCAAAAACTAGTCTGGAAGTTCAGGGAATCAAACGTCAGATGCGAAATTAAGCCCGAGCAAGAAAACGGAAGAAAAAACCAAATTCTTGGAGAACCTGCTGTCCATACGCGTATGGCCTTACATGATACGCGTATGGACCTTCCAAGTACGCGTAGCATACGTATATGACCAGAGGGATGGAAAATCTAGCAAAAAGACAAGCTTCTGGTGATACGCGTACCAAACTGGTGATACGCGTACCAGACTGGGCAATACGCGTACCAGACTGGGCAATACGCGTATCAGAGGCTGTCTTACGTGCAATACGCGTACCAGACTGGGCAATACGCGTATGAGACTGGGCAATACGCGTATCAAGCCCAAAATCAGGAAAAGCCCAACTGAATAGCTATTTAGAGGGGAGAAAACGATTTTTCAAGGGTTGGACAATTTTGGAGAAAAAAGAGACGCGTTTGAGACCTGGAGACTCTACGATTATCAGAGAATTCATATGTTCAAGAGTTTTCCGACGATTGAAGATTGATTCCTCAAGAAATTATGTAATGACAACAATGTTCATTTTTGTTTTTATTTCTATTATGAGTAGCTAAACCCCCCATTGCTAGGGGGGTGACACTGATTCTGAATGTGACAGAGTTTATGTTTGTGAATGCATTGACTATTTCTTTTTCTCAATTGATTTGTTCTTATTACCGTTCTTTATGCTTTATTCGTCATACCAACGAATGATGATTAATATGAATAGTTTAAGCTGGACAGCGATTATTCATTGATCTGTATAAGAACTTTGGATAGTAAAAATAACCTAGGACTAGGGATTTTCTATCTGACCGGTAATTCTTGATATTCGAATGCTTGAGTATGAACTTAATTATTTATGGACATAGTAATTAGGTTACATAATCAAATGTATTTTCACTAAGGAATTAGGAATAGATACCCTTGAGGACCGGAATTAATTGGACAGGATTATTGTCTAAGCCTTCATAAATTAAATCTGTTACAGGAAGTTTCATTCACCGAACCCTAGCAATCTTCTCTCATTTGTCTCTCGTTCAACCTTTTTACTTGTTTTATTTATTTGCAATTGGTAGTATAATTACTCACAACACAAAAACCAAAGGCTTTTGTCTAATTGAAACAATCTATAAACTCTATATCGTCAAGCAGTCCTTGAGATCGACAAACGGGGAATTTCCCTTTTATTACTACAGTGAGAAAAATAGTACACTTGCTATTTTCCCATCAAATGCCAACGGGGTGAATTATGGAAAGATACCAACGAAAATGGGCAATTGAATTGTGCTAAGAGAGCTTTGGGCTTGATTCTTCCTTATTAGAGAGATTTGTGCTATATTTAATGGCATGTATGAATGAGATGATATGAATTATACATGACAGGTTGATACGATGATATGAGGATCTACGGATGCCCCAATCTTGGGTATGATGCAATGAATGCTGAGGGAGATGCTTGGGTTGCAAGGCTTTCGATTTATGGAGGGTGGGTTCCGTCTCGCATGACTTCCCAATATCTGACTTCTTGATGTTGCTAGAGGGTGGATCTGACGTAGACCTGCGGATGCCCCAGGCTGGATCCAGAAATGCCTTCCAAGGTAGGGAGAGAACCTTCCTCTCTTTGGATCGTCTTGCCCCAAGTTGTTGGGTATCTGCAAGGATTTCCCTAATCGCAGGTTAAAAAGCAACTTCATCGTGGATTGTCACCATTGGATCTACCCCAGTGTATGGGAACCACATTCCTCTTATCAACCCCCTTAGGGAGATTGACTTCTTGTGCTCTTGGGGTGGCCTACCCCAGTACGCCTTGAAGTAACTTTGCCTTTGGTTGACTGATTTTTGAGGGAATGCCCTTGATTCACTGATCTTCAAAGAGATTGATTGAATCTCGCCTTGACTACTTCAAATTGACTGAATCTTGTAGATATTTCTCGACGTGACTGTCTCTGATCGACGAGATCTCAAAACGGTTTGTCTTTCTGCTCGACAGAGTCTTCAGACATTCTGACTGATGTGATCAAGAGAAGTGGCTTGCCCCTACTCAACGGAGGTCTCAGGCGTTCTACACTTTTGAGATCATCAAGTTCCTCACTTCACGCTTATTGTGGTGGATTCCTTGATGTCAGATGCTTACTCATGAGTAAGACAAGCTCATTTTTGGAAATGATAATGCAATGTCATTTTTATGCAGCTTTGAAATCCAAACATGTTCACTGAAATTCTAACATTTAATGAATGCATCATTGATAACGAATGTCATATATCAATATCAACACATATGAGTAAATTAACGAGGAGTCAGTTTTAACACGATTGTTCTGACTATAGTACGCCTTCGAAATAAACCTTTGCTTCAATTAGGTCTTTTAAGGATTGTAACGTGGCCTGGTTCACGATTTTTAGAAAGAAAGGATACAAGGCTCGAGCCTAACCTAACCCACCCGCTCTTCGTGATGTTCTCCAGTCCTACGTTCAGATAGTTTGAAACAAACGCTCTTCTCCCAATAGGGACTTGGGGAGTGATGGTTAATGAACCCAAGAGGTTTTCGGTGTGACAGTCATGCACCTTATGTTGTTTGATTTGTAGCCACACGAATTTGTTCTTGTTGAGGATTTTCTTTTGATTCCTCATTAGCAGATTCATTCATTTTTTTTTGTTTCCCTATTTTGCTGGATTGGTTCAGATTTACAATCCACAAGGATGCCCTAATTTTTGCCTAAGTCACTAGTTTTCGAGTTTTCGACTTAGCGGACTTTCTTTCTTTTTTGGGTTTTGATTTTTTCCTGTTTCTTTTTGCTGAAACAAATCGTGTGACGTCTGTCCATTGATTTGAATGGGTTGTGACCGCCTCGTGCCTCTGTGGGTGAGGGACAACCGTTTGGGATTTGGTGTTTTCCAACCTCTTGTGAGGGATAAGGTATGGTTGATCCTCAGATAAGACACTCCCTTTTTTGAAATGTGGACGCTTGGTCAAACTGACTGATGACTACCCTGCCCCGGTTTGAGATTGAGGGTTTTATATTTTAAGAAAGAAACTCTTACTCCTTGGCTCAAAGGGGTTGACTAGGGATTATCTTCCTTATATCTCCGGTGTTTGGGGATTTGAAACAATGCGTTACATCATCAGCATGGTTTTATTCAAAAGCGTACGAGCCGTGAATTCGTTTCGTGTTTTTAATTACATCATCCTCCTCCAAAAACCAACATTTGAATATTGACAAGATAAAGTATGAGTGGACACGAATGTATTTATTCAAAACATGCATATTCATTTCAATGTCATTATTATTCAAAAACAAACGAGTTCATTACAAATGAATGTTACAAATGACAAACAAGAAAATCACACATGAACATGATTGAACTAGAAATTGTTGGAATGATCCGCTTTATTCTCCCACTGCTTGAGGTCTTGGTTCTGGAGGAAGCTGACGAGACAATTCCACAAATACCAATCCTTCCAATCTACTGCTTCGCTGACTAAGGCGCTGCAGATGTACTGGCCTGCATGGGGTTGTTTGGAACATTTGGCTTGAACGATATTGCTTTTGAGTCAATCAAGTCTTGTACTTTGTGTTTGAAGATATTGCAATTCTCGATTGAGTGCCCCCGCGTCCCAGAGTGATACTCGCAGCTGACGTTCATGTCATACCCGGGAGGGAGAGGTACAAGAGGAGCCTTAGCTTCTCTCAGCTGGACTTGCGAATCCTTGAGCAAGTGAGCTAACAGGAGACCATACGGCATGGGAATTGGATCAAACCTTCTGGGAGTCCTTCTTGGTCCTTGTCTACCCTGCTGATAGTAGTTCTGTTGTTGCGGAGCAACAGGTTGCTGAGGAGCATAGGGCTGTTGATATTGCATCGCTGGAGGACCAGTTGGAATGACATACGCTGGCTGCGGATATGGGTTAGGTGTTACTGCTGCCACTGGATAGTATGGCATTTGGTAACCTCCATCTCCCCCTTGAGCGATAGAATTGGTCTCTCCTTCCTTCTTCTTTGAGAATCCGGAATAAGGCTTCTTCGCTCCATTAGCCACAACGGTTGTATCTTGTATTTTACCGATCTTCAAGTCATTCTCAATTTGCTCACCAACAATGACCAAGTCTGAGAATCCCGAGGTGGTACTCCCAATCATTTTTTCAAAATACGGCCCTTGAAGGGTGTCCACAAACATGTTTATCAGCTCTCTTTCAAGAAGAGGGGATTGAACCCTGGCAGCCAAGTCTCTCCATCGTTGGGCATACTCTTTGAACGATTCATCCGACTTCTAAGAAAGGCTTTGGAGCTGAGTCCGATTGGGAGCCATGTCTGAGTTATACTGATAATGCTTCAAGAAGGCTTCAGCAAGTTCCCTCCAGGTTCGTATATGTGTGCGCTCGAGCTGCATATACCATTCTAGAGAAGCTCCACTGAGACTGTCCTGGAAAAAATGCATTAAGAGTTTCTCATCACTAGAATGAGCGGCCATCTTTCTGCAGAAAGCTCGGATGTGGGTCTTTGGACAAGTGACCCCTTGATACTTTTCAAAGCTCGGGACTTTGAACTTGGGAGGAATTTTCACGTCTGGCACTAGACACATGTCAACAGCATCCAACCCAAAGGTATCAGGACCTTGCATCGCCTTGAATCTCTCATCCACCATTTGAAATCTCCTTTCGATGTCAGCAGGAGAAGGACCAAAAGCCTCATAAACTGAGTCAGCTTTTGTAGTGAAGAAAGCGTCCTGCTGATCGTCAATCTCAGGTTGGAATCTCCCATTGGCGGGGATATTGAATGTCTGATTAGCATTTTGGTACACCAGACCTCTTTCGGGAGGTGGCTGAGCTATAGCAGGCGTACCAGCTCCTCCTGGTGGATTCACCGGTATAGTCACAACAGCAGGGTTGGCAGTAGAGGCTCTCAGATTAGCCTGACGCATTTCCTCTTGTCCCCTAGCCAGAGCTTGTAGGGCTTCAACAAGATGACCCATCTGAGCTTTCACAGTGGTCATATCCTCCCTCATAGCAGCTTGGTTCTGCTCCAACTGATCCATGAGCAATTTCTGATTATTACGCGTGTAGTATGAATGTCGGGAAGTCAGCTTGACTGTGGATGATTCTGGATAGAAGGGTAGAATGGTAAGTTTTCTGGATTTTGTTTGATGATATGCAAAATGATGCATGAATATTGTATTTGAATATTTTTATGATGCATGAATGCATGAGTGAGTGAATGAATGATACACAAGCATGGTTCTCACGAGTCGAACACACATGTTGGCATGGTATCACAGGTTCGAGTTACAGATGGAGGATATCTCTGATTGCTTACTCACAAAGGGGATCTCACCGGTCGGGGTCTAGGGTTAGATAGGGACCCCAGAGTCATCGATTCATTTGGCTGTTTGACGCTTACGGCAAAAGCTTGCCGGTCGTCAACTCCCTCCAATGAACCTCTTCTGGGTGAGATCTTCGTACCGACCCACACGAGAAAAGCTTCTCGGGGGCCCGCACTACGCGACCATCGACATTGGGTTCTAGACAAGGGTCTCAAAGTCATGGACCTCCTTGACTGTTTGTCGCTTACGGCAAAAGCTTGCCGGTCGTCAACTCCATCAAGAAGATCTACTTTGAGTGAGATCTTCGTGCCGACCCACACGAGAAAAGCTTCTCGGGGACCCGCACTACGCGACCATCAATCTTAATAGGTCATAGGTTTAATGTTCTATGAAGGTCCTTAGAGTCATGGATCCTAGTGAAGACATTGATCGCTTACGCCAAAAGCTTGACGGTCGTCAACGTCTCCAAGAGAATCTACTCTAAGCGA
This sequence comes from Lathyrus oleraceus, assembly GCF_024323335.1. NCBI lineage: Eukaryota > Viridiplantae > Streptophyta > Magnoliopsida > Fabales > Fabaceae > Lathyrus > Lathyrus oleraceus. The sequence continues at coordinate 143,910,670 of NC_066579.1, read as the reverse complement.
GGTTTTCGTATCGACCCTTATGAGAAAAGCTTCTCGGTGGCCCACACTACTCAACCTCTCCTATCTCAAGTTTGCACTCTAGACTCGAGTGGAGAGTCTTTCCCACAAGGTTACTTGCAATCGGATTTGTATCCATCGATACCATAGAAAAATGGAATCATATAATATATTATACAGTTTAAAGCAAAAGGCGATAAATAAAACAAACAATATCAAAAGGATAAGTATACACACATGCGAGGAAGCGACCTAGATTAGGCTTGACTTGCTTAGGAAGGTGTCCCCAGCAGAGTCGCCAGCTCAACTAACTGAGTTAATCACAAACTCAGTTGGTTATTTTATTCTCACTCAGTTAGTTGGGAAAAAATGTTGACAGTTGTAGGGTTGGTTTAAGTTTCAGTTAATTCTTTTCTACGTCAGTTGGAGAGGATTGTGAGGTAGGGTTTGGTTTTTTTTTTAGTTCTATTTAGGTGGAGGAGTTAGTTATGAAGTGTTGTTCAGCTGGTTGGTGAGGGATTCAATTGTGCGTCTCTTGGCAGTGGTTCTTAACCTTCTTTATTCTTCTATTACCAAGTTGTTGAGTGGTTCCATTCGGATGCGGATCGAATCCGTGGTGAAGTGAGTTAGAAGGGGTGATTTGAATCGTTTTTCAAAAGAGTTTTTGTTATGTTCTGAAATTTCAAACTTATGATTTTGCAGGGTGTTCGGTTTCGCATAGCCGTCGCTTGGGACGCTTCCTGCTTGCTATTCTCATTTCCTGTTTTTCTGTGGTATAGAAGTTCTTGTATGACAACGTCTCTTCAACGTTATCAATCCCACACCTGTCATTGGCGGAAGCTGTTTTCTTTGTAGCAGATAGAGAGTATCGGCCTTCACTTGGAGCAATACTTCTGAGTATAAGCCTTTTGACAACACCTTTGTAAGTAGTTATAAAGCAGAACCACCTGTCTCAAAAGTCCTCTCCTTCGATAGTTCAGCATCACTTTGCCACTTCCCGAGCTTTCTATAAACCTTCAGCAACTTCAACGGTCACTCTCTGACCCAAATGAACAACCTTACTCGATTCCACGCACTTGTTATAGCACCGCTGTGCATTTTCTACTGTCATGAGCTTGTTTGGTATCATAATAAGGTTAGGTTAACTTGGAGTTGCAAGGTTTAATTTGGCATGTGGATTGCTGAACTTTGTAGTGAATTTCTTCGATCATGCTTTGATCCACATTGCAATGCAGGAACTGGTGTTGAATGATTTTCCAACTGGTTAATCAGCAGGATATTTGTTTGGCTCAGTACTGAATTTGAGTGCAGGTCCATTAGCATATTACAGAATGGTGGCGCATCCTGCAGAAATGGCATGCCCTTCATGTCACCTGGTTTGGCCTGTGCATAAATGCAAGTTGCTTGTTTTCTTTGCTCACCTTTCTTGTACATGAATGGTTCTGCAGGTATGTCAGGTGGTCCGTTCCAATGCTTATTTTGATTCTTTTGCTGTGAAATGATTTGTCTTGCCATGAGATTGTGCTCACTGGTCTGTTATTTTTTGTGAATGTTTAATGCAGGATTTTTGTGATTTGTTGTCTGCGAGACGTATGGTGACATTTGTTCTTATGGTGTTATTGCAGGTGGATCTGGTTAAAATGGTGAGTGCAGTGAAAATGTTTTGTTGATGTGCTTACTGCTTTGCTTCTTGGCGAATGACCGTAATTCTCTCTGAACTTAACGACAGGTTTTGTTCCCACAAGCATCATTAGTCATAGAGTTATGGTGTATGGTTCCTTATAACCTGCAGATGCAGGTTTTGCTGCGAGTTACCGGTTATCAATTGTTCGACGACCATGTCGCTCGGCCAAGGTAGGTAACAGGCTTTGTTGAAATTCGCCTGGAAGCTGCGAGCAGCGGGATGGTTAGTGCAGGGTATTCCAGCTCTGTTGAAGCAAAGAGTTTGATTCAGGTTAGTTTTTAATTATCAACCAAATTTAGTATTTGAAGAATCACATGGAAAGTCTGTTATGGAATTTGACTCTGGATATTATATAATTGTTTTGATGGCACTGTATATGTTGGTATGGCTTGAGTTTATTAGTTGAAATAATCTTATTTATTAAGCTCTTTGACTGTTATCGTGCCGCAGGATCATAGTACTTCTTTGTTGCGGGAATACCCGCCGTTACATGATAGCTATTGAAGAGCTTGTAACAGGTAGTGCACCGGAAGTAAGCAAAGCGGATTCTGCCATGGCAATGTGAGGGTCATGAAAAGAACTGGCGGCAGCTTCTGATTCAATTGGCTGAGGTTGTTTTGGCTATTATGCATATATCCATATTGCATGCTATGATACATTTGATATGGCATTAGCTTGTAGTTGGTACTGAGATAAAGCTATGTGCTTGAATTTTGTACATGCCAACTTTGAGTAGCCACAAATCGGTAGGAGGAACAGTGACTTGAAGTTGGTCTTGCCCATGATTACACTGCTGAACTTGCGGTGCATTTGCTATGGAAGATGAGCCTAATGTGGGATAAGTTACAATTGGTTGTCTAAATAAACTTTACCGAAGTATGACAAATCTTGACAATGAGCGCATGAAAAACTAAGATAATTAAAGACATGCTATTGAATCCAATTTGTTACATAAATTTCTACTGTTCCACTATTATGGTTTTATATAAAGGGCACACAAGTACTGAATATATGTCACAAAGAAAACTATATTAATGGAAGGATCTTAATCCATGTGCATTGCATAAAATGCTCACAAATATTTGTAACCAACGTGCATAATATATTTCATATTATCTTTACTTTTTTTTTATATATAAAATATTACTTCTAAAATAGAAAACATGGTTATCCCTTTTTTAGTGGCCTCTACTGGCAGAAATGGATTTATACTACCTTGCTTTTCCCTAAGAATCTAAGAAAAACACCTGTGCGCACTGTTAGTTTATTAGTGATTAAATGGTAAATGGTTTTGGATGTTTAAATACAACAAAATAAAAGAAGGACTAAAATCAACTTGGAATCAAAATCATTTTAAAAACAAATTCAAAATCCAATTAAAATCAATTAAAATTAATTCAAAATTAGAATCAATTTTGAGATTAAAATCAACGTGGTATTAACATAACACCATAATGGATATAACAATGATGTGAGTCGAAAGGGCATGGAAAATGACCAATATTATCAAAGTCGAGACGATATGGATTTGGGAACGGATGGTTGACTTTGGTCAACTAGTTGACCAAAAAGTCAACCAATGACCTCAATCAACCGTTCATATTAAATTATGGTTTCAATCAATCACCAGTTTTGAATCTTTAGATGCTTCTATTAACATGAAGGCATAATGCATATGAATGACACATGAATGAATATAGATGAGTCTTAAGTCATGGGTCAGATGAAAAGTGAAAAGGCGAGGGCAAATTTTGGGGTACTGCAACCACAATTATTGTTTTCAATCATGGTGAAAGGTGTTACTTATTTATATATAAGCGAAATTATGTCCCGCTTTAGTACATAACAACCGTTTTTCTCAAAATGAAACCTTAACAACTCTGTCAGTCGTCTCTCTCATATGGAAATCCAAAAACGAAACCAGAATATCAAATCTTAACCAATGGGTATTTACAAATTTGTTTTCACTATAGTTTTTTTTTCAAAATCTGTTTCAATAGCTTGTTTTATAATGTTTGAACTTTCTATTTGTTTTGACTTGTAGGTAGGGATGCTTGTTTCAATAAAGAGGACGAAGCTAAAGTTAACGTTGTAAACTTATGTCAAAGATCCAGAATGACATCCATTCAAGATAGACACAAGTTTGCGGCTCTAACTTTAGCTTAATCTTTATTTCATTGTGGACACGCTATTATGGAACATGTATGGTACGCTTCTGAAGCATTCTATGAGTTGATATGTTTGTTGTATCATGTTTGTTGTTTATGGTTTGTTGTTGATGAATGTTGTTGATGAATGTTGTTGTTAATATTTGTTTAAAAGATGAGTTTATTATATATTATTTGGTTTGAATGTTTTTCCAATCTCTTACCAAATATATAACTTTTCAAACTACATTAGCAAATTCTAATATGATAGATAAAGTTGTATTAGAAAACAAATACGCGTTCAATTCTTGACAAGAATTCTTCACATCGTTATCTACATGTTATTCTTTGATAGTTAGAACTTTGTTTAGTGATTGTAGTTCTTCAACCACCCCACTCCTCACCTCTAATTTTGTTTGCAAAATATTATTTACTTTGCAAACAAAATTAGAGGTGGAGAGAGGGGTGGTTGAAGAACTACAATCACTAAACCAAGTTCTAACTGTTAAAGAGAAAAATGCAGATAAGGAGTTGAATAACTCTTATCAAGCATTGAACGTGAACTTGTTCTTCTAATATAACTTAATTTGTCATATTATAATGTTCCAGTGTAGATTGAAAAGTTATATATTTAATGAGCATCAGCGAAATAAGCATTCCACATAATTTATAATAAACTCGGGTGTATATATCACAATGGTTATTTAGTACAACTTTGTTCATTTTAATAAACGTGAAGTTTATCTTTTTTACTTATAAATCAGTCTGAGTAATAGTTTTCAATTTTGGATTCGACCTGGAGGCAAAGTCCTACTTTGTTCATTCTACATCAAGGTTAGTAAACTTTTCGGCTAACTCTTAGTATTTTGGAATCATAAGAGATGAAATATGATCATTGTAATATTTTGATTTATAAATTAAATACACAATTATGATGATAGATTATCAGATAATTATGACGTTCAATCGAAATATGAATCGTTGAGTTTGATAGCAGATGTATCTGAAAAATAAATTATGTTCAAGTCACTAAGGCCGCGAGTGTGGGGTATATGGGTTAGAATAATGTGTACAATGAAAGGTGGTGATATGAGATTTATATAGCTTTTGATGATGTGATATTTTGCTTCAACCAAAAGCTCAGTTTGAAATAGTTGTCCCCAAGTCTTTAGATGACAGAGTCAGGTAATGGATTGAGTTTGGTGTTTCCTCGGGGTAATAGATGGTTGATTAGTAGGGTTGTGTTAAGATTTTGAATGTTCTGTGTTGATTAGCTACCGTTTAACTATGATAAAACAAAATGGGACCTATTTAGTTAATTTTAACTATGACAAGTGTATTATGAGATATTATTTAGCCACAAATTAATGGTGAAAAATTTGAGGTTTTGTCTTGTAATCCAACTTGCACACCCTCAAAGACGACCCTGTTGATTAGGAGTTTCTTATTTGGACTGTCCTCAACTGAATCTATTGTATTGTTGTCTGGTCCGATGTCAAGATTGACTTATAAGCATATTCCTTTTTTACTTTAATACAATTTTAATTTCATGTAAGCGTGTTGGAGGATGTTTGACTCTTTAAAGTTGTGTTTTGATAAATAAAAAATTGTATCTAGTGTTATTGTCACCCTGACATCTTTAAGAACAAGTTATTAACCTAAATATAAAATTTTTGGTTTTTGCTTTCGAGGAGGAATGTTAAGATTGAGGTGGAAGTGGAGTCACTACCTCAGTGAATCCATTGATGGCCGAGAAATTAACGTGCATAATAAATTAAAGGACATAGTTCTCTCCCTCTCAAACGTAGCAACTTAGAGAAAAAATTTGATTGGATGAAGCCATGGTTTGAAGTTCGCATTCAACCAAGTGTAGGAGCTTGAAAGGGGAGTCTGTCTGACTGAAGTTAATATCCAAAGTTCTCAGTCAACCAAACGTACGATCTTGGTGGGGGAGTTTAGTTTGCTGAGACTCTCATTAAACCAAGAGGTAACTGATTGGATGGGGAATCTGACTCGTTAAGTCTGAAGGCCGATTTTTTCACTCAATCAAATGTGAAAGCTTGGAAGGAAATCCGACTTGATGTCCTTCCTAACAAAAAACAAAATCCAAATCTCAAAGTGAATTCTATTACTTCAAAGATACATGATTTAATTCAACCCAACTAGCGTGTCTGATGTCATTTTCTAGAACAAAAAGTGACAAGGCCCTCTCATCATAACTAAGAAGTTAAAAGGGGAACGTAGTTTTATGAGTTTTCCAATCCCTTGTCGTTCCAACCAAAGAGCTAAATTAAAGAACTTACTTTGTGGTTACTGATGCTATTTTGGTTTGTCTTTATTTGCAAAACGAATAATGTAACAATTGTATAAAATATCACATGTAAAATTAGACATTGTTACCTGGTTAAGGATATACATCCTATAGCTTTGATGCATTTTTTGCATAGGAAAAGTTATGTATGAAAGTGAGAATTATATCATTCTTAGAGTTTTCATATTTTTGGAATTGTTTCATTGTTTATATTTTATCATGTGCACCAACGAAACCCTTAAACTCTTACACGTTTACGTTTCTAGGTCATAAAAATGATTTAGCTCAAATGTAAGATCTCATTTTTGTAAACTCTTAAGAGTTCAAAAGAAAAATCTGATAAAATAATCAAATTTCAAATTTGATTACTTGTTTATGGGTTTATCAGTTTACACTTGTCCTCTAGATGTTCCTTATATATGTGCATAATTTGAATTCGTGAAGTAACCTAACCTCAGGGAACTAGTCGGGTATAAGAGGCAAAATTATCAAATTAACTCCATCAATCAGGTCGACCACTTTAGTATTAGGTTGGTTTCTAACATGATCCATAATACATAAAGGCGGTTTTTTGACACATCTTATAAGTTTCTACCGCACCACGCGAATTTTCACAAATATCCCATATTTTTGGAGATGTATCTCCGGAAGCAACCCAACACACACTCAAGTAAGACCATTTAGAGTGACGCCCTATTGTTTGGTTTATTTTATACCGGTGATGCATCTCTAGAAATTTCCCGTAGTTACATTTCCGTAAGCCAAACACATCAATATCAGATCCAAAAACAAGAGAATTTTCCAAATTGAAATTAAGATTCATAAACTAAAATTAGAATTACATAGATGAGTTCAACATAAAATGCAACATTACAGTTCAATATTTAGGTGGGCGCTTAAACATTTTCATAATATCTTCGACCGATCTTGAAATATTCACTTCTAACTCGAACGAAACTTTTGTTTCAAAACGAAAAAACGTATTCCACATAGCCCTTACATCCACTTGCGTCTTGAGCTCAAATTTATTGAACTCAATCTTCCCTCCGTTGCCAATCAACGATGAACGGTACTTGAGCTTCACAATCTTTCGATTGTCTCTGTAAGGTAGGAAATAATGAATTTAGTCTTTGATATCTTCGAGGGAGGTGAGGTTGTTAAGCTTGAACGTGTGCTTGGGAGTTCCGTTGGAGAATGAGACATTTGCGACATACTAGTCAAAGTTTAGTTGCGACATTTGAGACATTTTCAATTTGTGTGAAATATAACATAAGAGCACCTTAATTTATAGAAGCCATAGATCAATATGGACCACTCAATGACTGACATGCTGATTCTTGAGATATATCTCTAAGACCTCACCCTATTATCTTGTTCTGGAGATATATTTGACACTTAAGAAATGAAAAACCAACATAATATGTTTTCTCAGTTGAGGTAGCACCAACCATCTCCAACAACGAAAGTTTATACTTGTTGGTCTCGTAGGTTGAATCAAGTATGAGCACAATAAGAAACATGTTGAACAACTTTATGGAATCAGGATGAGTCCAAAATATATCTCTAATAGTAACTCCATCCTCACACGTTTGGTAGCTAAACATGTAACTATTATCATCCAATAGTTTCAAGAGTTGTTGTATCTTAGTTCTATCCCCCTAAGCACCTTGTTAGTTAGGTACCAATTTTTATACATTTGCTTGATATTTGATATATTTTTGGATCATTCTGTTTCAATGTTGCAAGAATATTTTTCGGTTGAACCAAATTCAAGGTCATGTCAGCAACACATTTCTTCTCTGCCGGCATGAGCCGACACAAACCAGGATGACCGACTATTTTTTCACACAAATCATGGTTATGCAAACCATATATCACATTAAATCTCCGATCTTTATTTTCCAACATCTAACCATGCACCTTGAACGGACACTCACATATTTTAGATCCAACGTCGTTGCTTTTAAAATTCTGAAGAGGAGTTATATATTTCCCGCTTCTTTCGCACTTTGTTGTCACTAAAACACATCTTCTATCCGAACCATTATCGGACCTTCCGATAACCACACCAAATCTTAGTTTAGAGGTCTACATACAGATCTATTGAAGCATTTGATCACGAGATTCAAACTCTTGCTGTTTTTTAAATTGGTTGCCAATATCTACCGCCTTCACGACAACACGTTGGACATCCGAAGAAACAATTTCTTTCGAGAAAACATCGGGGTGCACCATATCTAATAAAAACAATTACAACATAATAGCATATAAGTGACACAACTGAAAACAGACTGGAAATTAAACACATACTAGTTCTGGAGATGCATCTTCAAACAAGTTCTTACAAGTCCCGTAGATACATTTCCAGACACGGCATTCTTTTTTTCGGAAAAAAAACTTGATTAATGTGGGCAATGCAGAGGGAAATGGAGGATCTTTACCTGAAATTCTATCTTCTTTTTCTCCCTATGATGTGATGATTAAAAAGAATGGAGTTTTGAAGAAAAAATGAATTGAGAATAAATGGTCTTTTGGTGAAGGATTTGGTTGAAAACTAACTACGACAACAATGGTTGTGTGATCATGCAACTACTTCCTTTATCAGATATTTCTGGAGATGTATCTCCGGAAGTATATGACATGCAAAGGTAACAACAAATTTCAAAATCCCGCCCATAATCCTGGAGATGCATATCCGGTACTAAACTGGTAAATAAATAAGGTATTTCTTTAAATGTTACGGAGATGCAATTTCGGAATAAAAATAACCCAACTTGTATGACGCCTTTCAGAATGACTTTTGTTGAGTATGTAAGAGGTGCGTCCGGAGATACATCTCCGATATCAAGAGACATTTTTAAAAATTCACGTGGTACAGTAAAAACATACAGGGAGCGTTAAGAAACTCTATATATAAAGGCCATTAAATGGTTTCCATATCAAATATGATTCTAGTAATTTATATTCTCTCTGGTGTCCATTATCCATATGGTGTTGGATATAATTATATCGGAGCGGAGTTTGATTTCCAACCAAATAAAAGACTTTAATAATAGGTTTTAAGTTTCTCCCTGTTAAAACACCTAAATATGCAAACTTCGACCCAATCTGTATGAGAGTCTAAGTCTAACATCTTCCAACTTTGATGAAGAATTAATGCTTCATTAAGTTGTTTTTCCGAACTAAGACCTAACCTTCTTTATAAGTTCTGCAAATGGTTTTCTAAACTAATTTACAAATATTTAGTCATTATATCTCTGCTTCAAATAGTTTTAAATACCAGTTGTGTAGTTGAGTTAGGAGCTTTTTAGGAAACATATATATGCGTGAAAATAGTAGACTGAAGGATTTTATTAATTGAATAAAATTGTCTAATATTACTGAAAACCATTATAACTAACAAGTAATAGAAATGAAATATCTACCGTATAAGAAAAGAGAATGTTCTGGAAAACCCAAAAAATACTTTTTACTCTTTGTTTGACACCTCACCATTTTAAGGGTATATTATGTCTAAAGTAACCAAATCCTAACTAAATGTATCTTCCAATTTCATTGCAACCAACTATTTTCTTTTTGAGCTCATTTTCAAATGACTAATTGTTCCCTATGCAAACCCATCCAACCTTTTTTGCTAAAAAATCATTAAACTGGTTTTGCATCCTTGCCTATTTGTTTCCTTTCTTTTTGTCCGCATATGCCTTTGATTTTGGTCTCATAAACTACTGACATTACCTCAAATGTTGCACACAACTATAATGTGTAATTTTGTATCTTCTTGCAAAGACCTCACTTTTACTAAATCCGGAAAAAAAATTCAAATTCTTGCATCCTACCAATGACAAATCTCTCTTCTCACATCTGCTTCTTTTCCACCCCTTACCATATTTTGTTGCCCTCACCAACCACAAATTATCTCTCCTCTCACATATTATTTTGTCTTTGTTTCATCTGCATCGGTATTCTTTGTTCTTTAACCAAGTTTGAGCTTTTTTGTTCTTCACACAACTTCCTTCTTTATCATCCATCTGTAGTTCTTCATGGTCCGACCCTTCAAGCTTATCAATTCACTACGCCAAAAACTGGAATAGACAGCGCCCCTTAGAGGGCGCTTTATTACAAAAGCGCACTCTAAAGTGAAGAGAAAAAATAAGGAGCGAACAACTGGAATAGACAGCGCACTTTAGAGGGCGCTTTTGTAATAAAGCGCCCTCTAAGGTGAAGCGAAAAAATAAGGAGGAGATAGAGGGACAACAATAGAGGGCGCTTTTTAGAAAGCGCCCTCTAAGGTTACCCTTAGAGGGCGCTTTTAAAAAAGCGCTCTATAAGTCCATGTGCATTTCCAGTTTATAAAGCGCTTTTGGAAAGCCTTAGAGAGCGCTTTTAGAAGCGCCCTCTTAGGCCCCCTTTAGAGGGCGCTTTTGTAACAAAGCGCCCTCTAAAGTGAAGCCAAAAAAAAATGGAGGGACAACAATAGAGGACGCTTTTGTGAATGCTCCCTCTAAGGTTACCCTTAGAGGGCGCTTTTGAAAAAGCGCTCTCTAAGTCCATGTACATTTCCAGTTTATAAAGCGCTTCTGGAAAGCCTTAGAGAGCGCTTTCATAAGCGCCCTCTTAGGCCCCCTTTAGAGGGCGCTTTTTTTCCACAAGCGCCCTCTAATGTCCCCTTTAGTAAACATTAAAATTATAACATACTGCGCGTTTTGTTATTTCACTATCTGTTATTAGCGTTCTTTTTCATGTTAGGGTTCTGAGGCGTTTTCCTTCCACCTCTGTTAGATCTACATGCGCGTTTCCTCCTTCTACCAATCAAAGGTACACGCTTTTCCCAATTACTGTTTTATGTTATTGCTTTGTTTTAGCTTTGCCCAATTTCTATTTTACCTTATTACTGCGCGTTTCCTCCTTCTACGTTTGTTTCGACCATGATAGCGGATGCACTAGGAAATTGACGGTTGGTTTTTAGTGACCATGATTGCGGATGCAATGGGTTATACGACCTATGAACATCTGATTTTGTGTCAACACCAGTATCATTAGAAACCTAGGTCCGAATGTGTTTGAACTCTTCTGAAATTGTTTTTTATTTATTCTAATTAGTAATGGATAATACATGGATGTCTTCCAATCGATTGTCGAGAGAGTACGAGAATGGGGTATCAGAATTCGTTAAGTTTGCCGTTGCGCACGCCGAAGACCCCAGTAGAATGATATGTCCTTGCTTGGGTTGTTGTTATGGGAAACGGGTTGACGCAGTTCAGTTGACATCGCATCTAATGAGGCATGGAATTGATCGAAGTTATACATGTTGGAATTTGCATGGTGAGAAAAGTAACGAGAATGTTGAACCGGGGGATAGTACGACCTATGCCTCAAACTATAGTGGCGCAGATACATACGATTGTGATCGAGTTGAAGAGATTGCAGAAGCACTTGAAGGAGATCTTAAGGATTGTCCCGAAATGTTTGAGAGGTTGGTAAGTGATGCAGAGAAACCTTTGTATGATGCTTGCACTAAATTCACAAGATTGTCTGCGGTATTAAAGTTGTACAACTTAAAGGCGGGCAATGGGTGGTCGGATAAAAGTTTCACAGAGTTATTAGCCCTTTTGAAAGATATGCTTCCTGAGGATAATGTTCTTCCCAATCGAACATATGAGACCAAAAAGATGTTGTGCTCTATTGGCATGAGCTATGATAAGATACATGCATGTCCAAACGATTGCGTTTTGTTTCGAAATGAGTATGCATCGTTAAATGAGTGTCCTAAATGCGGTGTCTCGCGATATAAGAACAAGTTGTCTCCAGCAAAGGTCTTGTGGTATTTTCCTGTTATTCCGAGATTTAGACGCATGTTTCGTAGTGAAACCGATTCAAGACACTTGACCTGGCATGCAGATGAAATAATTATAGATGGAAAGTATCGACATCCGGCAGATTCACCACAGTGGTTGAAAATTGATAATGATTATCCTGAATTTGGAGAAGAATCAAGAAACCTTCGCTTGGCATTATCTACTGATGGAATGAACCCACACGGTATCCAGAGTATCTCACACAGTACATGGCCTGTGATTATTATGATTTATAACCTACCTCCATGGCTATGTATGAAGCGTAAGTACATGATGTTGTCTATGTTGATTTCTGGACCTAAACAACCAGGGAATGACATAGACGTGTACTTGAAGCCCTTAATCGAAGATTTAAAGATTTTGTGGGAGACCGGTGTGGAGGTTTATGATGGATATAGGAAAGAAAGTTTCAACTTGAGGGCGATGTTGTTTGGCACAATTAATGATTTTCCAGCATACGGAAATCTATCAGGGTATAGCATAAAAGGTCAATGTGCGTGTCCTGTTTGTGAAGATAAAACAGATTGGAAGCGCTTGGAGTTTGGTCAGAAGAATGTCTTTCTCGGTCATCGGAGATTCTTAAATTCAAATCATCACTACCGTGGATGGAGAAAGGCGTTCAATGGAGAGACAGAACAAGGCAGAGCTCCACCTATATTGACGGGTGATCAAATTTTTGAAAAGGTGAAAGATTTGGATACTCAGTTTGGCAAGCCTTTTGCCCACACACTTGTCAAAAGTGGGTGGAAGAAGAGGTCAGTTTTTTTTTGAATTGCCGTATTGGAAGTCCTTGTATGTGAGACATTTTCTTGATGTTATGCATATTGAAAAAAATGTATTTGAAAGTGTTATTGGCACGTTACTCAATATACAAGGAAAGTCTAAGGATGGCCTTAAGGCAAGAAAGGACTTGATAGCGATGGGAATAAGAACTGAATTAGGACCCTTGAAGAAAGGAAAACGAACATATCTACCGCCTGCTGCTTATACTCTATCTAGAAAGGAGAAAAAAACATTGTGTAAGTTTCTAAGTGAAGTTAAAGTTCTAGAAGGGTACTCTTCAGATATTAGAAGACTTGTGTCTATGAAAGACCTCAAGTTAAAGAGTTTAAAGACCCATGATTGCCATGTTATAATGGAACATTTTCTCCCAATAGGTATACGTTCTATTCTTCCAGAAAAAGTAAGAAGCTCTATAACTAAGTTGTGTTCTTTCTTCAAGTCAATTTGCAGTAAGGTGATCAATCCTGCGATCTTACCAATGTTGCAAAAAGAAATCGTTATTACTTTGTGTGAGCTTGAAATGTTTTTTCCTCCATCATTTTTGACATAATGGTACATCTAGTTGTTCATCTTGTGAAAGAGACACAATTGTGTGGACCAGCTTATATGAGATGGATGTACCCTGTTGAACGTTATATGAAAATATTAAAAGGGTACGTGAAGAACCGAAGTCGACCAGAAGGTTGTATGGTTGAAAGATACATTGTTGAAGAAGCGATTGAGTTTTGTACTGAATATTTGTCTAATGTTCAGTCAATCGGACTCCCCAAGTCTCAGCTTGTCGAAAAGAAAGAAGGAAAAAATCTAATTGGAAATAAAATCGTGGCAGTATCAAGGGTCGAACGGGATCAAGTGCATTTGTATGTTCTGCACAATGAGAATGAGGTTGAGCCGTATGTTGAAATTCACAAGGATGTTCTCCGAGGTTTAAATCCCAATAGAAATGAAAATTGGATAGTACGAGAGCACAATCGATGTTTTATACCTTGGTTTAAGGATCATATTTATTCAAAGTATTATTCAGATCCCGCTTCAATAACAGAAAGGTTGAGATGCTTAGCATATGGTCCAAGTTTCCATGTTTTTTCTTATAGCGCATACGCGATTAATGGATACACATTTTATACCAAAGAACAAGATGATAAAAGTACTATGCAGAATAGTGGTGTCACCGTGGTAGCTGAAGCAATGCACATATCAAGTGTGAAGGACTTAAACCCCAAATTTGCAAATCTGTCGTATTTTGGTGTTATCGAGCGCATTTGGGTGTTTGATTATGAGAAGTTTCAGATTCCTATATTTGGTTGCAAGTGGGTTGAAAATAATAACGGCATTCGAATGGATAAGTCAGGATTTTTGCAAGTGGATCTTAATAGGGTGGGATACAAAGATGAGTCTTTTATTCTAGCCTCTCAAGCTAGACAAGTGTTCTATGTCAATGATCCGAAAAGTACGAAATGGTCTATAGTTCTTTTTTCCAACAAAGTAATTGATGAAAACACTGGAGATCAAGGTGATATTGATGTTGAGATTGAATCGTTTACCAGAAATGATCAAGATGAGAATATTATATCAAATGATTCATATATTAGAAATGATCATAATGAGGGTATTTGGATCAATCCAACCGTCCGTGTTGTTAAGAGACATGTAGAACATATTCCAACCAAGAAAAGAAAGAGAACTTAGTGAAAAAGGTACAGGTCAAATGATTTTAATTGTTTTCTTTATTACAGGTAAAATGACTTTTATGATTTTAATTGTTTTTACATTTGTCATCTGATTTTAATTGTTTTCTTTTTTACAGGTAAAATGATGATGCTGGATATTTGTTTAGATGGAGATGCTCTATTGTCGTCAAGCCTCATTCGCGTAGATGATGATGCTGGATATTTGAAAGTATCCCTCTACGACAATGGAACATGTCCATCTAAACATATATCAGTTCTATCTTCAAAAGATAAGGGTTCAATATTGGCAAGTTACATTGGTTTCCTTGTTCGACAACATATTCCGATTACATGTGATAATTGGAGAAGTCCGGACTTGAAGGTTGGCAAAGAAAAAATATGGTCGGAGATACAGGTACTTACCATATATTGTTATATGTTTTTTGTTGCATCAACTTTGCAGCCCTGTATTGTAGGCAGAATTTAGGACTTCTCAAAGTTGATTTCTTGTTACTTTGTCGTTCATAAAATACACCACTAAATTCTCTGCGTTTAATTTTTAATTTTTTTTCATCAGGCTTGTGTCTCAATAGAGGATGGGTATCTACCTAAAGTTACTTTTGTAGTGGTCCAAAAGAGACATCACACCCGTCTCTTTCCTGTCAACCCCAAAGAGACCGATAGAAGTGGAAATATTATGCCAGGTTTTTTCAATATATTTCTCAACGCAGCTGGTATATATTATCATTTGAATTTATCACGTTTTGCTGATTTTGTTGTTCTAAATTGTCAAAGGAACCGTGGTAGACACCAGCGTTTGTCACCCTAGGGAATTTGATTTTTACCTTAACAGCCATGCAGGAATTCAGGTAATATTAGCTATGTCATTTAACTTTATGCCATTGTTTACTATTTGTTGCTCAATCGCCTTTTGACAGTTCTGTGTTATTTGCATTTGGACGTGTTCTTTTTGCAGGGGACTACTTATGCTGCCATTTGTTGTTTTGGTTGAGCCTTATTTTGTATGGATGTGCGATAGAACTACTAGACAGCTTTTGGATATACAAAACATGTTTGCCACCATGGGTGGATGGGCGTTTTTGTTTAGTATTGGTTAGAACTACTAGACAGCTTTTGCTACTACAGTTTTATGATCCAGAGCTCAGATGCTTCACTTTCCAGGATTACCAGTTAGCACCGACTCTCGAGGAGTATTCTATCATGTTGAGTATCCCAGTTCAGCACCAGACTCCCTTCTTAGACGTCCCAAAGGAGGTTGACTTTAGATTGATTACCAGAGCTCTCCACTTGGGTATCAAGGAAGTCAGTGATAGTTGGAAGTCCAGTGGGGATGTTGTAGGATTGCCTTTGAAATTTCTGTTGAGGGTAGCTAGAGAAGAAGCAGAAAAGGGGAGTTGGGAAGCCTTTCATGCTCAGTTGGCCGTCATGATATATGGGATCGTCTTGTTTCCGAGTATGCCCAATTTTGTTGACTATGCTGCAGTCAGTATTTTCATTGGAAGAAATCCAGTTCCTACTCTATTAGCTGACACTTACTATGCTATTCACAGTAGGCATGGTAAGGGTGGGGCCATCAGGTGTTGTCTACCTCTCCTATTCAAATGGTTCATGTCTCTTCTGCCAGCCAGTGGACCATTTGTGGATACTCAGAGCACGCATAAATGGACTCAGAGGGTTATGTCTCTTACCTCCTATGATATCAGGTGGCAATCTTACCGGATGGATGTGCGTAACGTCATTATGAGCTGTGGAGGATTCCGTAATGTGCCACTCATAGGGACTAGGGGTTGCATCAATTACAACCCGGTTCTTTCTCTTCGCCAGTTGGGGTTTGTGATGAAAGGAAGACCACTTGAGGCTGAAGTAGCTGAGAGTGTGTATTTTGAGAAGAAGAGTGACCCAGCTAGATTGGAGCAGGTAGGGAGAGCTTGGAAGTCTATTGGTGTGAAGGATGGATCTGTCTTAGGGAAGAAGTTTGCCGTTGCTATGCCCGATTACACTGATTGGGTCAAGAAGAGAGTAGAAACTTTGTTGTTACCCTACGATAGGATGGAGCCGTTGCAGGAGCAACCACCTTTGGTTCTTGCTGATAGTGTGCCTGCTGAGCACTATAAGCAAGCCCTGATGGAGAATCGTCGGTTGAGAGAGAAAGAGCAAGACACTCAGATGGAGCTGTACAAAGCCAAAGCTGATAAGCTGCACTTGGCCCATCAACTCAGGGAGGTGCAAGGAGAGGATGCTAGCAGAGCAAGAGGTAAGAAGAGATCCTACGAGGAGATGGAGAGTATGCTAGATGCAGAATACCGGGAGCGCTTGAGGCTGCAGAGGGTTGAGGCCAGCTATCAGAAGAAGATCAGAGACTTGGAGAAGCAACTCAGAGATAAAGACATCCAGTTGAAGAAGGAAGTAGACTTGAGACAAGCATCAGAGGACCACCTTGGAGGAGAAGTCTTGGAGCTCAGAAGACAGTTGAAAGAGAAGATCACTCCTTTACCAGATTGTTCAGAATGCTCACTGTTGATCGATCAGTGCCATTACCTGAAGACCCTCATTCCTGAAGACCGTCTGTCTTAGTTTGTATCTCTGATTGTATTTTGTTGAGAATCACCTCCAGGCTTGTTGGATGGGATTCATTTGCGTGTAAGCCATCTCTTGGATCTTTTTGTTGAGAATCACCTCCAGGCTTGTTGGATGGGATTCTTTTTCTTTGTACGTTGTTTATTCAGATATTCTGTTGACATTGGTTGTATGCCTTTTATCCTTATGTATATATAAGGATGTCAGCATTTCCCTGTATCTGTTTGTTCTCTTGTTGCTGCAGGTTGCCATCTTTTCAGGATGGGTCAGGCTCTTTGAATGCCTGAGAAATGAGCATATCATGTGCATCATACGCATCATTAGCATCATACTCATATCATTTTGCATAACAGGTGTTCTTGGTCGTGACTTCTCACTCTTGGTTCCTGTTCAGGCAGGATAGCTGATCAACGTCCGCACCGCTACTCAACCAGACTGAATCAACAGAGAAGTATGGATCAATTTCAAGCTGAGTTGGCTGAGATGAAGGCTAGCATGGCCCAGTTCATGAATATGATGCAAGGGGTTGCGCAAGGTCAAGAAGAACTTCGAGCTATGGTTCAGAGACAAGAGGCTGCAAATCCACCGATCAACCATGCTCCGCCAGAGGGAGGCCCGGTTAATGATAACAATGTTGCTGCTGCTGTACCCGTCAACAACTATGCTGTAGGTGATGAGTTGGGGGGTATTCGAATCAACGGTCAACCTATTGTTCCAGATGCCGCTAATGCCAGAGTAGTCCGTGCTCCGGCCCGTAATCCTGTTCCGATTGTTGACAGACAAGAGGATATGTTCAATCTGATCAGTGATGACGAAGACATCTTGGATAGGGTTGATGAGAGAGACCGCAAAGTTGAAGCTCTTGCTGAGAAGATCCGTGCTATGGAAAGTCAGAATTCTCTCGGTTTTGATGTTACTAATATGGGATTGGTTGAAGGTTTGAGAATCCCTCACAAGTTCAAGGCACCGTCATTCGACAAATACAACGGTACTTCTTGCCCTCGCACCCATGTGCAGGCTTACTACAGGAAAATCTCTGCGTATACCGATGATGAAAAGATGTGGATGTATTTTTTCCAAGATAGTCTATCTGGGGCTTCTTTGGACTGGTACATGGAATTGAAGAGAGATTCGATCCGATGCTGGAGAGATCTGGGTGAAGCGTTCCTCAGACAGTATAAACACAACATGGACATGGCACCGAGCCGGACTCAGCTACAGAGTCTATGTCAAAAATCCAATGAAAGCTTCAAGGAGTATGCCCAGAGGTGGCGTGAACTGGCTGCTAGAGTTCAACCCCCTATGCTGGAGAGGGAGTTGACAGATATGTTTATTGGTACTCTTCAAGGTGTGTTTATGGACCGGATGGGGAGCTGCCCGTTCGGTAGTTTTTCTGATGTTGTCATTTGTGGAGAAAGGACTGAGAGTCTAATCAAAGCTGGTAGGATCCATGATGCTGGTTCCTCGTCTTCATTAAAGAAACCCTTCTCTGGGGCACCTCGCCGTAGAGAAGGAGAGACCAATGCTGTACAGCACAGAGGGGGTGTGTACAGAACAAATGCTAACAAAGATCAATATCGTCCAGTAGCTGCAGTGACTATTCCGGCACCTCAACCTCGTCAACAACAACAACCAAGAGTTCAACAACCGCAACAACAACAACAACAGCAACGTCCTTATAAGCCCAGACAGAAATTGCAGGCTGATAGAAGATTTGATCCCCTGCCCATGTCTTACACAGAGTTATTACCCGAACTACTCAAGTTGGGGATGATTGAGTTGCGTACAATGGCTCCGCCTACAGTGCTGCCTCCTGGTTATGATGCAAACACCCGTTGTGACTTTCACTCCGGGGCACCAGGCCACCATACTGAGAAGTGTCGAGCTCTCCAGCACAAGGTTCAAGATTTGATCGATGCCAAGGCAATCAACTTCGCTCCAGTGCCTAACGTCGTAAACAATCCTATGCCTCAGCATGGTGGGCATAGAGTGAACAATATTGAGGGGAAAGAAGCTGAAGATCTGGTTGTTAATGTTGATGATGTTCAGACCTCTCTGCTAGTTGTGAAAGGCCGTCTGCTGAATGGGGGTGTCTACCCGGGCTGTGATGAAGATTGTTTGGGCTGTGCAGAATCTGAGAATGGTTGCGACCAGTTAAGGACCGGTATCCAGGGTATGATGGATGAAGGTTGTTTGCAATTCAGTAGGGCTGTAAAAGATCGTGGAACAGCGTCAACTATCACCATTTACTTTAAACCGTCTGAAGAACGTGGACAAAGGGTCGTCAGTGCACCTGCAACGAATGGTACTCCAGTTACCATTCCCGTGCCTGTAACCATCAGTGTTCCAACTACGACCGTTGCGCCTGGAAGAAGGGCTGTTGAGAATAGTAAAGCCGTGCCGTGGAAGTATGATAATGCTCACCGCAATTACAGAAGGGCTGAAAGTCGGACAAGACCAGTGAATCAAGCTCCAGTGACGATTGGTTTACCGAATAGAGTTCCTGCAACTGTCGGTCCAGCTGTGGATAATGTAGGGGGTCCAGGAGGTTTTACCAGAAGCGGTCGTCTGTTCGCACCGCAGCCTTTAAGGGACAATAATGCTGAAGCTCTCGCCAAAGCAAAGGGTAAGCAAGCTGTGGTTGAGGAAGAACCTGTTCAGAAAGAAGCGCCCGAGGGGTCATTTGAGAAAGACGTGGAGGAGTTTAT
This sequence comes from Lathyrus oleraceus, assembly GCF_024323335.1. NCBI lineage: Eukaryota > Viridiplantae > Streptophyta > Magnoliopsida > Fabales > Fabaceae > Lathyrus > Lathyrus oleraceus. Next base: position 143,890,917 of record NC_066579.1, on the reverse strand, counting down.
GAAGATAATCAAGAAAAGTGACTACAAGATTGTAGACCAGTTGAATCAAACTCCGTCCAAGATTTCTATACTTTCACTGTTGATGTGCTCTGAGGCACACCGTAATGCCTTGCTGAAGATGTTGAATCTGGCTTACGTGCCTCAGGAAATTTCTGTCAATCAACTGGAGGGTGTGATGGCCAATGTGAGCACCAGACATGGTGTAGGTTTCACCAACCTGGACTTACCACCTGAAGGGCGAAACCATAACAAAGCCTTGCACATCACCATGGAGTGCAAGGGGGCAGTGTTGTCTCACGTATTGGTAGACACCGGGTCGTCGTTGAATGTGTTGCCTAAGCAGATTCTGAGGAAGATTGATGCGGAAGGGTTTGTGCTTAATCCCAGTGACCTGATTGTTCGTGCTTTCGACGGCTCCAAGCGTTCCGTGTGTGGAGAAGTTACCTTGCCTGTGAAGATAGGTCCTGAGGTTTTCGATATCATCTTCTATGTTATGGACATCCAGCCTGCCTATAGTTGTTTGTTGGGGCGTCCATGGATTCACGCAGCAGGGGCAGTCTCGTCGACTCTCCATCAAAAGCTCAAATATGTCTGGAACGGTCAGATTGTGACTGTGTGCGATGAAGAAGAGATTCTGGTGAGTCATCTATCCTCGTTCAAATATGTTGAGGTGGATGGCGAGATCCACGAAACCTTATGCCAGGCGTTTGAGACTGTGGCTCTCGAGAAAGTGGCGTACGCTGAGCAGAAGAAGCCAGGTGCTTCAATCACTTCTTACAAGCAGGCTAAGGAGGTTGTTGATTCTGGCAAAACTGAAGGCTGGGGCAAGATGGTGGATTTGCCGGTTAAAGAAGACAAATTTGGCGTTGGTTATGAGCCTCTCCAAGCAGAGCAGAATGGTCAAGCGGGTCCGAGTACCTTTACCAGCGCTGGGCTGATGAATCATGGCGACGTCTCCGCAACCGGTAGTGAAGACTGTGACAGTGATTATGATTTGGACAACTGGGTTCGCCCGTGTGCACCAGGGGGGTCTATCAACAACTGGACGGCTGAAGAAGTGGTTCAAGTTACTCTTCTGACAGAGTAATTTTTCTGTTGTTTTGTCATTTTGCATGAAAATCCTACGTTCTGCCCAAGGCGTAGTGATTCATTTCTGTAGGGCCTCATCATGTTTTAATGATTATCATTAATGAAGGACATTTTTGAACAAATTTTGTGATCCCTGTCTTTCTGTTTTCTGTTTTCACCTTTTTTTCAAAACAATAAAAATGGCAATGTTTTTGTTTTTTGTGACTTTCTTGAACTCTTTTTCTAAAACAAAGCATTAAAACATGCAGAAGCGATCTTATGGCATTCACTATGAACAGTTCTGTTATGGCTCAGTATGATTTCGATAATCCCATATACCAAGCTGAAGAGGAGAGTGAGGAAGACTGTGAACTCCCTGCAGAATTGGCCAGATTACTGAAGCAGGAGGAAAGGGTCATCCAACCTCATCAGGAGGAGTTGGAAACTATTAATTTGGGTACTGAGGACGACAAAAAGGAAATCAAGATTGGGGCTGCTTTAGAAGACTCTGTCAAGAGGAGGCTGATTGAGATGCTGAGAGAATATGTGGAGATATTTGCCTGGTCATATCAAGATATGCCTGGATTGGATACAGATATTGTGATGCATCGATTACCTCTTAGAGAAGGATGTCCTTCGGTCAAGCAGAAGCTTCGTAGAACGAGTCCTGATATGGCAGCTAAGATCAAGGAAGAGGTTCAGAAGCAGTGGGATGCTGGTTTTTTGGCTGTTACAAGTTATCCCCCATGGATGGCCAACATCGTTCCTGTGCCGAAGAAGGATGGCAAAGTCAGAATGTGTGTCGATTACCGGGATTTGAACAGAGCGAGTCCGAAAGATGATTTCCCATTACCTCACATTGATGTATTGGTTGATAATACGGCTCAATCCTCGGTATTCTCTTTCATGGATGGTTTCTCCGGATACAATCAGATCAAGATGGCGCCAGAGGACATGGAAAAGACGACATTCATTACACCTTGGGGCACGTTCTGCTATAAGGTGATGCCATTTGGGCTGAAGAATGCCGGTGCTACCTATCAGAGGGCAATGACGACTCTCTTTCATGACATGATGCACAAAGAGATTGAAGTGTACGTAGACGATATGATTGCGAAGTCGCAGACAGAAGAGGAGCACCTGGTTAATTTGCAGAAGCTGTTTGATCGGTTGAGAAAGTTCAGGCTGAGGTTGAATCCGAACAAGTGTACGTTTGGGGTGAGATCAGGGAAGCTTTTAGGCTTCATTGTCAGTGAGAAAGGGATTGAGGTTGATCCAGCAAAAGTCAAAGCTATTCAAGAGATGCCTGAACCGAAAACGGAAAAGCAAGTCCGTGGGTTTTTAGGGAGGTTGAACTACATTGCAAGGTTCATATCTCATCTAACTGCTACATGTGAACCAATCTTCAAACTGCTTAGAAAGAATCAAGCGATCAAGTGGAATGATGATTGTCAGAAAGCTTTTGACAAGATTAAAGAGTATTTACAGAAACCTCCAATCCTTATACCTCCAGTTCCAGGGAGACCTCTGATAATGTACCTGTCAGTGACTGAGAACTCAATGGGGTGTGTATTGGGACAGCATGACGAGTCTGGTCGAAAAGAGCATGCCATATACTACCTTAGCAAAAAGTTTACCGACTGTGAAACAAGATATTCACTGCTCGAGAAAACTTGCTGTGCTTTGGCCTGGGCTGCTCGCCGACTGAGACAGTATATGTTGAACCATACTACCTTATTGATTTCTAAGATGGATCCAGTAAAATACATCTTTGAGAAGCCAGCTCTCACCGGACGTGTTGCCCGTTGGCAGATGATCTTAACAGAGTACGACATTCAGTACACGTCACAGAAAGCCATCAAAGGTAGTATTCTGTCAGACTACCTCGCCGAGCAACCGATTGAAGATTATCAGCCTATGATGTTTGAATTCCCGGATGAAGACATCATGTATCTCAAGATGAAAGATTGCGAAGAGCCTCTTGTCGAGGAAGGACCGGATCCTGATGACAAGTGGACACTGATGTTTGATGGGGCTGTGAATATGAATGGTAACGGCGTTGGGGCAGTATTGATCAATCCTAAAGGTGCTCATATACCTTTTTCTGCCAGACTGACGTTTGACGTCACCAACAACGAAGCTGAGTATGAGGCTTGTATCATGGGGATAGAAGAAGCCATTGATCTGAGGATCAAAACACTTGACATTTATGGAGATTCATTTCTAGTGGTCAATCAAGTCAACGGAGATTGGAATACGAATCAGCCGCATTTGATTCCGTATAGAGATTACACCAGAAGAATATTGACGTTCTTCAAGAAAGTGAAGTTGTATCATGTCCCCCGGGATGAGAATCAAATGGCTGATGCTTTGGCTACTTTGTCGTCTATGATCAAAGTTCATTGGTGGAATCATGTGCCACATATTGAAGTGAATCGACTCGAGAGGCCTGCTTATGTGTTTGCAGCCGAGTTAGTTGTTGCTATTGATGAGAAGCCGTGGTATTATGACATCAAGAACTTCCTCAAGACTCAGGAGTATCCTGAAGGTGCGTCGAAGAATGACAAGAAAACCCTGAGAAGGCTAGCTGGAAGCTTCTATTTGAATCAGGATGACGTGTTGTATAAGAGAAACTTTGACATGGTCTTGCTCAGATGCGTGGACAGACCCGAGGCAGACATGTTAATGCAGGAAGTTCATGAAGGTTCCTTCGGTACTCATGCCGGCGGACATGCAATGGCTAAGAAATTGTTGAGAGCGGGTTATTATTGGATGACTATGGAATCCGATTGTTTCAAGTATGCTCGGAAGTGCCATAAGTGCCAAATCTATGCTGATAAGGTGCATGTACCACCAAGCCCTCTGAATATCATGAATTCGCCTTGGCCGTTTGCCATGTGGGGAATTGATATGATTGGGAAGATTGAGCCTACTGCTTCTAATGGACATCGCTTCATCTTGGTTGCGATTGACTATTTCACCAAATGGGTGGAAGCAGCTTCCTATGCTAACGTTACCAAACAAGTGGTTACCCGGTTCATCAAGAAAGAAATCATATGTCGTTACGGAGTTCCTGAGAGAATCATCACTGACAATGGTTCGAATCTTAACAACAAGATGATGAAAGAGCTTTGTAAAGATTTCAAGATTGAACATCACAATTCTTCTCCTTACAGACCGAAGATGAATGGTGCTGTAGAAGCGGCAAACAAGAATATCAAGAAGATTGTGCAGAAGATGGTCGTTACGTACAAGGATTGGCATGAGATGCTGCCTTTCGCTTTGCATGGATACCGTACCTCAGTACGTACGTCGACCGGGGCAACCCCTTACTCCCTTGTGTATGGTATGGAAGCTGTCCTACCTGTTGAAGTGGAGATTCCTTCTCTGAGAGTTTTATTGGATATCAAGCTGGACGAAGCCGAGTGGATTCGAACAAGGTTTAACGAGTTGAGCCTTATCGAGGAGAGACGGCTAGCAGCTGTATGCCATGGACAGTTGTATCAGCGAAGGATGAAACGAGCCTTTGATCAGAAAGTGCGTCCTCGAAGCTATCAGATCGGTGATCTAGTTTTGAAGAGGATCCTCCCTCCCGGTACAGATAACAGGGGCAAGTGGACTCCTAATTATGAAGGTCCGTATGTTGTGAAGAAGGTCTTCTCCGGTGGAGCCTTGATGCTTACAACTATGGATGGTGAAGATTTTCCGTCTCCTGTCAACTCAGATGTAGTCAAAAAATACTTCGCATAAATTGACCCGCTGGACAAAAAGAATAAAAGAGTCCAGGCAAAAAATGGGCATCCCGGCGAACCAAAAAAAACAGAAAGAAAGGTTCGGGCAAAAATTAGGGATAAAATGAAAAGAATTTGTACACCCGGTAAGTCGAAAACCCGCAAGGGCGGCTTAGGCAAAAATGGGTATCCCGGTGGATTGAAAACCCGAAAGGGCGATCCAGGCAAAAGTTAGGGATTAAAGCGAAGACTACAGTCTGAGTTTGTCTGTACTTCATCAAGCTTTGTCGTCTGCCATCTCGAAAGATGTGATCCGTCCAGTCATTCTTCTCAGAAAGCAAGGAGTTGGGAGGAAAACTGATGATCTGTGAGGTATAACAGAATTGGGAAATAGTGGATGCCGTGTTCACGTTGCCATTAGGATAGATTTTTTCCTTTTGTACGCGATTACCTCTTTCTAGGAATCGCTTCCCAATGTATTTGCCTCTTCAGGCACATTTTCGATCAATAAAAATCGTTATTCAGATAAATAGCTCTTGTTTTTATTTTTACTGTTTTGTTTGCAAAATGTCCGAATTTTTGATAAGCATTGCATATAAAAAACATGAAGGCTACGCAACAATGAGCATAATGACAAAACATTTGAAAATCATTTTGAATGTTGAGGACACTTGAGCGTATCTTGTCCATGTATCCCCTGGGGGCATTTTGTTGTGCTGTTTGTTTCAGATTGGCATCTGTGAGGACGTTTCCTCAACAGATTTTTTTCCCCAAGCAAGTTTGGAAGCTATCAGAGCTATGTTCCCCTGCGAAGACGTCTGTGGATAGTGCCTTCTATTCTCCAACAGATCTAAGGATTGCCTATCCCCAGCCGGCCTGTATTTGCCATTTCCTCCCCGAGTGAGGCAGGTTCATTGAATTTTATCTCCAGCATTTATTCTACCCGTGGACTGAAGGATATCCCCGACGGAGTTTATCTTTCCCCAGCAGCAAGTGCTATTCTTCAACATGAGTGTGAAGTCGCTTTACCATTCCTCAAGCAGAGTTCCCCGCAGAGTAGTTCCCCAAGAGGAGTCTCCCCACAGAGTCAGAGTATCTGATCATTTTTGGCTCCCTAGCCAGAGTTCATTTGCATTTTGCATGTAATAATCATTGCATCCTCAAAAATTGCGTAGCATTCCCATTCAATATGGAGCATTACGCCATAGAAAAATTCAAACATATGCATTCATGTGTTAACCTCACCAGACCGTATCCCCGGCAGAGGCGGATCATTTCATTCAACATCAGCACAGCAAGACTGCTACAGTTGCCCTTGACAGCATTCAGAATTGTTTATTCCCCACAGAGGTTTATTTCCTCACCCGATGGTGACAGAGGTTTATTTCCTCACCCGATGGTGACAGAGGTTTATTTTCTCACCCGATGGTGACAGAAAGTTTGTTTCTCTTCAGTGAGACCCCCAGCAAGTGGTCAACCTTGCCTTGACATATCTAAGATGTCGTTCTTGTGATACCAGTAAGTGTCATGTCAGCACCCGCGTGTGTTTCTTCTTTTGGTGTCGGTAAACACCATTCTTTCGGTGTCGGTAAACATCGAGTATTTTCTCCAGTCATCAGTAAGTGTCTGGTCATCATTTTTGGTGTCGGTAAACACCACTTGTTTCGGTGTCTGTAAACATCGGTATTCTCTCCAGTCATCAGTAAATGTCTGGTCATCATTTTTGGTGTCGGTAAACACCATTGTTTCGGTGTCTGTAAACATCGAGTCTCACCCCAGTCATCGGTAAATGTCTGGTCATCATTTTTGGTGTCGGAAAACACCATTGTTTCGGTGTCTGTAAACATCGAGTATTTTCTCCAGTCATCGGTAAATGTCTGGTCATTTTTGATGTCGGTAAACATCATCTTTCGATGTCGGTAAACATCGAGTCTTTTCCTCAGTCATCGGTAAATGTCTGATAATTCCCCAACTAGAAATCCCCAGTAGAGTCATCTGTAAATGTCCTACCCGGTTTCCTGTTGCAAATATTTGTATCTCCCCAATAAATTTCTCAATCCCAGTCATCGGTAAATGTCTGGTCATTTCTTTTGATGTCGGTAAACATCATCTTTCGATGTCGGTAAACATCGAGTCTCATCCCAGTCATCGGTAAATGTCTGGTCAATAAAATCAGAATCCCCAGAAGTCATCGGTAAACGTCTTGTCTGGTATCACCACAAAGATTTTGTTCTTCCCCAAGTGGAGACGCCATCGGTAAATGGCCCCGTTTTCTTCGATATCGGTAAATATCGAGCTCCCAGTTGCAGCAGCCATCGGTAAATGGTCTGGCTTCCTTTCAACATCAAATCTGTTTTCCCAGCAGCCATCGGTAAATGGTCTGGCTGAAGTTGATATCGGTAAATATCAAAGTCCCAGTTTTAACCATCGGTAAATGGTTTTGCTTTTTAGAAGTTTGTTTTCCCCAGCCGCCATCGGTAAATGGTCGTGCTGAAGTTGATATCGGTAAATATCAAGTTTCCAGTTCTCCGACCATCGGTAAATGGTTTTGCTTTTTCTGAAGCTGTCATGCAGGTTGTCATCGGTAAATGACGTGGTTCTTTTGTAGCATATCCAGTACTGTGCAAATTCTACGGTCCTTTGGTATTCAATCCCTGTTTACCCTGAAAGTCTGACAGCCGTTGCTCTCATCCATTCGGGTTCCCAGCTGATTGAATAGGGGCAGCTGTAGCACCTCAAATTTGCACCTACCATTATACATACATTTTCATATTAGGTCATAGCATATCATGATCCATTGCATAGCATTTGCATTGTTCCCAGTTGCCTCAAGTGCAAGCAATCAAGAATTAGGTCAAACTAATCTCCTGATCAGTCAACCAAGCAAGCAAAGGAATTTCTCATTGAATCAAGGCCTTGGGGTTTGCCCAACAAGTTCACATGACTTGGGGATCCATTTGAAGTATTTTGGTCAAGGGTTGAGGGCTCAGAGGTCAGCAGTTCATGCCCAGACAGTCAAAAGTCAAAGAAAGTCAACTGTCAGTCAAAGCAATGGATGGTGGTCATTCTTGTGGAATTTGGGCACCATGGTCAATAATTAAGAGTTCATACAACTTGGGACATCATTTGAAGTCAAATTCTCAAGGAATTAGGGTTTGGAATTCATCAGTCAATGCATAATCAGTCAGAAACCCTAAAAGTCAACTGTTGTTCAACTGTCCATTTAATCAGTGATTGGATGATTGGAATTGGTTTGTGAGAGTTCATTCATGTCCAAATAGTCATCATACATCATGCCAAACACCATCATGGAAGAATTTGAAGCCAGATCAAAATTTCCCAAAATGGAAACTGGGCCTGTAGCTGAAAACTGCCATAAATGGAAAGTCTTGATCCTCAAACTTACATTTTGATACAAGCCTCAAATGAATTTTTGCCCAACATGAAAGTTGAAGATCTTGTTCTCCCATTTCCAAAAAGTCCTAGAACTCTCAATTCCCATGTATGGTTGGCAAGTTATGATCGAATCGATTTTAGAAAATCTTGAACTTCAAAGGGCCATATCTCCCAAACCGTTTGGCCAAATTTGGTGGGGTTTTTTCCTACAAACCACATTTTTCATCCTCTTTCCAAAAATATAAATTTCATGAGCCAAAACTTCACCAATCAAAATAGCATATTTTGACCTTTTTCATTTAAATGAAAGTTTGACCAAGAGTTGACTTTTTGATTTAAACATTTTTTCAACATTTGGCCAATTGGAAAAGCTCATAAATGTCATTTAGAATGTGTTTGCAAAGTCAAAATATGCAGTACTTGCACTCATCATGAATCCATACTTGGTTGCTTGAATTGTAAGGAAAGTACAAATTCAACCATGCTTGTCCATACATTCCACCATACCATGATTTGTACTATGGAAACAGAAATCTAAACCACCATTTGCTGCCATTTTGAAGCTCCATTTAGCAACATAAAACCACAAAAAGAAAGCCTTGCTAGCTTACTTAAACATTGGCCAAAGTACATGTTTACAACAACCATATCCCACATGGTCATGCTTTGTACCATGACAGCAAAATCATCACCATTTTCTGTCAAAACCACACAGCAACAGCATGGCATTTTTGTTTGTCATGAGTAGCAGCAGATCACACTCTCTCTCAAAGCCTCACCCTGCTGTGCAACTAAAAGAACAACTATACCATGCCATGTACTATGCAGCAGAATTCAGGCCCTTTTTTTTTTTTTCTGTCATGACAGTAGTAGCAAGGGCAGTAGGACAAAACCTTTTCTTTGGCCAAGGCAATTGGTGAAGACATGCTGATTTCAAGGAACCTTGCCTTGCCTTCACAATCCTGTCACCATACCCTGCAGCAGAAGAAAAGCATGGCATTTTTGATCTTTGTGAAAAAGGAGCCAACCTAATCAACAATTGCACAACCTACCTTCACTTTTAACCAACCTCTCAATTTTCTCCCAAGTCTCACTTTACCATTTCATTTTTTGAAATCCCACCACAAAGCAACCTAGTAGCAGACTTTTCATCCATCTTTTTCTGCTGTCAAAGGAATAGCATTAGCAGTAGCAAAATACAACTGACTCCCTCAAGCACCATCTCATAGGCCCTGCTAATCTGCAACACACAAGCACACAATACTGCAGCAGGAGATAGAAAACCTTGGCATTTTTCTCAAAACAATACTTCCATACCAGACTGGTACCATGTCACATAGCAGGTTTTAGGGATGAGGAGAGGCTGTGATCTTAAAAGACAAAACTGCTGCATAACAGAAAAGGGGGATGCTGTAGAAATTGATTTTGGGGCCATTTGAACCAAGAGTTGAAAAACTTCAAAAAGAGAATGAAATCCTGCCAATGGCCAACAGCAGAAAGAACATAAGAACACCAAAACCCTGCAAGAACCAAGGTTAGCCCTGCTATTTGCATTCCAAGGATCCTGTCAAAAACAAAACAGAAGCAACCTAGCTGTAACCATCACACTATACATCCTGCATATTCCAGTTTTTGCTGTAAAAGACCAAAAGCCTAAACCTTAACCCTTGCTCTCACACCACCCAACTGCAGCAACAACAGTAGCACCAAAGTTGCAACATGGCCTTGTACCAAGAACAAACTTCTAACAGCAGGGCTTTTTGATCCTTTTTTTTCTGCCACTTGAAACAAAAATTAACAACCATAAAAAACACATTGCAGAAAAAAGTACTCAACCTAAAAAACCTGCATTTGACCATGCTTTTGGCATTTACCAAACTTGTCCAAGCTTGCAAAAACAAAGCCTTGCCACTTGCATTTCCTGTCATGAACACCCTACCACAAGCCTTGTAATCCTGCCTTGCACCACAAACCAGCATAAAACCACACTTCCCAATTTCCTGTCCAAAAGTCTCTATGAACTTGGCCCTCATTCACTCAAAACCTCACTTTTGCTTGCCTCTTCAAACAATCAGTCAAGCTTCTAACAAAACCAAAGCCTAGCCATTTGCCTTTTCACCATCATCTTCATCACATTACACCACTAGTAGCAGACCATACCAAGACCCTTGCCCTGCATCCCACAAAACCTGTCATAACTACCTAGCAGCAGGCAAAACACCATCTCCTGTCATCAAAACCTTGCAAACACATCAAACCACAGAAAACCTCTCACACTCTCATCTTGCATCTTGCCATAAGAACTTTTCTGGCCAAATCCTTCAAACATTCAAGCAAGCCTTGGTTCAGCAATCATACGAGCAGCATTTGGAGACCATAGCAAGCCTTGTGTTCTTGCTGTAACAGCTTTTTCCTCAACTGTTTTCACCAAGCATCAACCATGGTGGAGCTAGATTGGAGCAAGGTTAAGTATTCTTGAGACAAGCTACCTTCACCATTCACCATTAGAAGTCCAAATCACCATCTGTTCGAGCTTGCTTTGGCCAAATAGTCACTGCATCATCAGCTTGCACCATTATTGGTAAGATTTCGATTGCCTTCTCTTGCCAAACCACCACATGATTAGCATAGGTCTTAGCTTGCTGAAGAAGTTACACTTTGTCTCACATGAATTGGTTGATTAACTTGCAAGAAATTTGGAAAATAAGTTTTATGCACATTTTCTTTTTTGCTCGATTCTACTGCCATGTTGTGTTACACTGAAAAATAATTATGGATTTGCTTTCACCATGCCCTAATGGCTCTAATGATATGCTGCTCATTCATTTCTGGGACTTTTTGTTCATAATCAAAATTTGATGTTCATACTTTCTACGCTCGATTCATGCGTATGTTTGTGCTATATGGAAAATTGACATTGGATTATTGATCCCCTAGCCATGCTGAACACGTGTGTGTGTGCAATTTCACTTTCTGGGATTTTCTGGGAAATAACATGAATTAGGGATGAAGGTTGTTGATGTTGTTCTTAAACCCTAGGATTTTCATTTGCAATGCCCAGATTTTTTGCATTTTTTATGTATGCATACCACTGTTTGGCCATGCGCCAATAAAAACATTTCATGGGGCGCCCTGAAACGACGCCGTTTCAATTAGTGAATTGCCAAATTACAATAGTGCCACTCGGTTGACCACATGTTGACCAATTCTCCATGCCATTTGCTCACATTTCATCCAATTGTTCCCCAACTTGCCAAATTAATTTCTCTTTCAATTTAATTCCAAAAATCCTGAAATTTTTTCCTCATGATCACAAATGTGTCTAGTTTTTTATTGTGATTTTAATGATTTTTCCATTGGCTGGATTTTTTATGGTAATTATTTTCCCAACATGTGTGCATAAATGATACATCTTACCATTCCTTTTGTGAAATTGTCATGTTATATCCATTGCCTTTGAAATTTTTTGTGATGAAACTAGACACTTTGACCTTTGTTTTCATATAGACTTTGTGTATTTATCATTTGTGGATTGAGAGTTATGATTTTTTGAAGTCATGTGTTACATTTGTTGCTATACCATGATCATGCATTTTACCAAATTTTGTTCACATACTTCCTTACATCCAAATGACCCCAAATTTTGCATGAGCCTACTCTTGTATGTCCAGTTTACTTGTGATTTTTCTTGGATTTAATTGAACTATTTTCCATTTGTTTGAGATTTTTTCTTCCCTGCCTAGTCAAATGTTGACTTTGTGTGACACATGTTCCCATTTCATTTGTGAAATTCTCATACTTTATTGGATGGACATGAAATTTTGCATGAGATAACTAGACATCTTCATCTTTACCATGGCTTTAGTCCCATTCATTTATCATACACTATTCTTGACTTATGATTTTTCTAAGTTGATGCATGTTTGGTTGACTTCATTATGCATGTTCAAATGTGCTTTGACTTTCTGATTTTCATTGACTGCCTTCCACTTGTCTAAATGAGATGAAATTTGACATGCTTACCATGATGTGGGTTGTGATTGATCATGATTTATTTGGTGATTTTTGGAAATGTTTAAGATTGCTTTTGAGTTGAGTCTTGCTGTTGACTTCTATGAGCTTCTAAATGCCATGCTCTGACCTAATTTGTTCATGAAATGATGATGACGATTGATATGAACATGAACCCAATTGGTTTTGCTTCTTGAATGTTTGAACATGATTTTGGGTACTTACCCCTTGCTGTTTGGACTTTCTCATTCATTTTTGACCCTAGGCTTGCCCTAGTGGTCCTGTTACTCACCTTTGAGTTTGTGATTTCAGGTTGACCATCAAATGGCCATTGAGACCAATTCTTTTGACTGAGCTTGGTTAAATATTGTTGTCTAACATCTTTGTTTTGTAGGTGGCTTGGCTCACATGCCTTAAGCCTTGTGCCTTGCACATCCATGTGCCTCCAATTAACTGTTGGTGTCGGTTTCTGTTTGTTTTGTTTGAAGTTGTATACTAACATCTGCTTGACTGTTTCAGGTGCTTTAGTTGCTTTTAGTTCCTTGTGAACTTTTGCTTTGCTTTGCTTGTATAAGCAATTTGCAGTGAGGTATGCCTCTTTTACTCCATGTAGTCTGGAAGACCTGGCCTGTTACTTGGCCAGGCAACTGTCTGAAGTCCTCCTTAAGAGGCAATGTTTGTGGATGTTTAACTTTGTCCTTGCATAGAGTCAAAGTCCTCCTAAGTGAAGAGGCAATTGGTGGAAGGTAGGGATATGCAATCTATCCCCCACTATTCAGTGTGTCATCTGCTTTGCTCACACCACTGTGTTGATGCATTGAAGATACAAACCCAAGATCTTGTACAAACTGTACAGTTGAGTCAGTTTTAAATGTGTAGAAGGGTTCCCACTTTCTGAACCCACACATTCTTGTCTTGAGCTCTCCCAGGCCTGGGATAAGAGCTGTGAGGTCTCATCCTCACTTCATCCTTTCATCTGCTTCACCTTAGCCCCTCGATGGCAAGGTTAAGAGCAACATTCACCCAGTTCCAGAGGTTTGTTTGTTGAGGTTGATATGACCCCTTGACTAAAACCAAACCCTTGTTTGAGCCACTTGTTTGTGTATAGCGTGTGCTATCTGTGCTTGTAGGATAGTTTGACTTGCTTCCTGTGCAAGTTAGGATAGTTTGACTTGCTTCCTGTGCAAGTTAGGATAGTTTGACTTGCTTCCTGTGCAAGTCAGGATTAGTTTAGACTTGCTTCCTGTGCAAGTTAGGTTTTGCTTGGCTTGCTTCCTGTGCAAGTTAAGTGTGTGTGGCTTGCTTCCTGTGTGAGCCATACTTAGGATAGGTTGGCCCTTGTGCCATTTAGCTAGAAACCTTAACTTAGGGATGATTTTGCATGATAACATCTAGGCTCGAGTCGTAGTCTCCCTAGTGTTGTGTCTCCCTCTGTTATCTGGTTAGGCTAGTCCTTTATCCCTGCGTAGGGGAACTACATCGCCCTGATCTTCATACCAGATGAAGTATGTAGGCAGGAGATTGAGCTGATCTCTCCGGGCGCCTTTTCTTTCTTTTTGTGCGTGCTGTCTGACCTTTGCTAGGCTCGAGTCCTTGACTCCTTAGCATTTGCTGTCTGTCTTGTTTGTGTGTGTTTGACAGTTATAGGCTGAGTCCCCGACTCCCTATCTATCTGTTGTGTTGTTTAGGTTCGGATGTCAATGTAAGTCCAGTGATTGGCATTTGGGCTCCACGTTTGCCTCTTTGCGTGTGTCTAGGTTCGGATGCTGACATAAGTCCAGTGATTGGCAGTCGGGCTCCATGTTTGCCTGTGTTTGTTTGTTTGTGTGCGCGTCAGCCGAGCTACGAATGCTCTGATTCTTCTCTCGTCCGAGAAGATACGTATGCATAGGATGCGGCATCCTAGCGAGCATGTGTCGTTTCCCCAGTCCGAACTACTTGGACTCTGATGTCTATGCCTGATAGACTAAGTAGGCCCAGGATGCGACGTCCTGCCGAGTTCAGTTTCAGTCAGTTTCTTTCCTTTCTTTCAGCCAGTGTGTGTGTGAATATTTGAGCAGTGTTTAGCAACCAATTTCCTTTCTAGTGTGCGTGGATCCCGTAGAGTACTACGGATGCGTAGGGGTGCTAATACCTTCCCTTCGCATAACCGACTCCCGAACCCATTCTCTTTGGTCGCGAGACCATGTCTTTTCCCAGGTTTACTCTGAGCGTTTCCTTTCCCTCTTTTGGGATAAATAACGCACGGTGGCGGCTCTGTTGTTCTTTCTTTTCCCGCCGGTTTTTCGCGCGATGCGACAACTTATCATCATATGAGAGATATCAGGTATGTCTTTATCAATCATGGTTTGCGTATGTTCTTTTGTTATTATTAGTTGTACGAATACACACACTGAGGCATGTTTTTGTTTATCACCTAGAGCCTTTCTAGCCATCCCATCTCGTATTATTATCCATTGTTTCACCCTGTTGAGCCTGTTAATCATTTGTTTCTGATATACCCGTTTTTTTCTCAATCCATGACCTTGTAACTATCCTACCCTGTTCAGAGTATGTGAGGATTGATTTCATCTCTACGTTTCTATCTAAGTTTGGGGTTGCTGTTGGAATAACAACCTTTAAGTTTGGGGTAGCTTTGCAGTAAGTGAATGTAGTATAAAAAAAAATTAAAAAAAAAATTAAAACAAAAAAAAAATGAAAAGAAAGAAAGAGAAAAGCGAAAAACAATAAAAGAACAGCTTTTGAAAAATGCTACATTCACTATAGAAAAAAGGAAAAGAGGAATACAAAACCCAACAGGAATAATAGGAAAGAAACGTAGTGAGAGAATGATTTCATATACTCTGAACCAAAAAAAAAAACCTTTGTTCCAATTTCATAACAAATTTCATACCCTACCTAAACCAAAGCCCCGTTACAACCCAAAAGACCTCAAAAAGTGTGTGTGATTGTACATGTTGATAGGATGAGAGAATTTATTCAAACTTCTGATTTGATATTGCATATTGTGATTTGAGAGTGATAACACTTTAACCCAGAGAGACTTGGTGAGAGTGTGATATAAGCTGACAGGTAAAGTCATATCTCTGAGGGAAAGAGTTTCTAGCTCGTTGGCTATGTGGAAAAATCAGAAAACCTGAAAAAAACATCAAGAGGTCCAGTGCGAAAGATTTCAGCAGTATTGTGGCAAGAACTGTTTTACAGTAAGTTTGGGGTGACATGATATTTGATGGTAATAAAATGTTACTTGAGGACAAGCAACAAGCTAAGTTTGGGGTTGTGATCAGTCACCATTTATGCTAGGTATTTCACTATTTAACCGTAAATAAGTCAGGTAAACTGCGTAAACTGAAGCATTTTTAGTTAGATATAAGCTCAATTCTATAATATGAAGTGTGTTGTTACTTATGAGTTTCTTGAGGATATTTTACACTTTTGGGTATGTTAGCAGGTCAAAAACTAGTCTGGAAGTTCAGGGAATCAAACGTCAGATGCGAAATTAAGCCCGAGCAAGAAAACGGAAGAAAAAACCAAATTCTTGGAGAACCTGCTGTCCATACGCGTATGGCCTTACATGATACGCGTATGGACCTTCCAAGTACGCGTAGCATACGTATATGACCAGAGGGATGGAAAATCTAGCAAAAAGACAAGCTTCTGGTGATACGCGTACCAAACTGGTGATACGCGTACCAGACTGGGCAATACGCGTACCAGACTGGGCAATACGCGTATCAGAGGCTGTCTTACGTGCAATACGCGTACCAGACTGGGCAATACGCGTATGAGACTGGGCAATACGCGTATCAAGCCCAAAATCAGGAAAAGCCCAACTGAATAGCTATTTAGAGGGGAGAAAACGATTTTTCAAGGGTTGGACAATTTTGGAGAAAAAAGAGACGCGTTTGAGACCTGGAGACTCTACGATTATCAGAGAATTCATATGTTCAAGAGTTTTCCGACGATTGAAGATTGATTCCTCAAGAAATTATGTAATGACAACAATGTTCATTTTTGTTTTTATTTCTATTATGAGTAGCTAAACCCCCCATTGCTAGGGGGGTGACACTGATTCTGAATGTGACAGAGTTTATGTTTGTGAATGCATTGACTATTTCTTTTTCTCAATTGATTTGTTCTTATTACCGTTCTTTATGCTTTATTCGTCATACCAACGAATGATGATTAATATGAATAGTTTAAGCTGGACAGCGATTATTCATTGATCTGTATAAGAACTTTGGATAGTAAAAATAACCTAGGACTAGGGATTTTCTATCTGACCGGTAATTCTTGATATTCGAATGCTTGAGTATGAACTTAATTATTTATGGACATAGTAATTAGGTTACATAATCAAATGTATTTTCACTAAGGAATTAGGAATAGATACCCTTGAGGACCGGAATTAATTGGACAGGATTATTGTCTAAGCCTTCATAAATTAAATCTGTTACAGGAAGTTTCATTCACCGAACCCTAGCAATCTTCTCTCATTTGTCTCTCGTTCAACCTTTTTACTTGTTTTATTTATTTGCAATTGGTAGTATAATTACTCACAACACAAAAACCAAAGGCTTTTGTCTAATTGAAACAATCTATAAACTCTATATCGTCAAGCAGTCCTTGAGATCGACAAACGGGGAATTTCCCTTTTATTACTACAGTGAGAAAAATAGTACACTTGCTATTTTCCCATCAAATGCCAACGGGGTGAATTATGGAAAGATACCAACGAAAATGGGCAATTGAATTGTGCTAAGAGAGCTTTGGGCTTGATTCTTCCTTATTAGAGAGATTTGTGCTATATTTAATGGCATGTATGAATGAGATGATATGAATTATACATGACAGGTTGATACGATGATATGAGGATCTACGGATGCCCCAATCTTGGGTATGATGCAATGAATGCTGAGGGAGATGCTTGGGTTGCAAGGCTTTCGATTTATGGAGGGTGGGTTCCGTCTCGCATGACTTCCCAATATCTGACTTCTTGATGTTGCTAGAGGGTGGATCTGACGTAGACCTGCGGATGCCCCAGGCTGGATCCAGAAATGCCTTCCAAGGTAGGGAGAGAACCTTCCTCTCTTTGGATCGTCTTGCCCCAAGTTGTTGGGTATCTGCAAGGATTTCCCTAATCGCAGGTTAAAAAGCAACTTCATCGTGGATTGTCACCATTGGATCTACCCCAGTGTATGGGAACCACATTCCTCTTATCAACCCCCTTAGGGAGATTGACTTCTTGTGCTCTTGGGGTGGCCTACCCCAGTACGCCTTGAAGTAACTTTGCCTTTGGTTGACTGATTTTTGAGGGAATGCCCTTGATTCACTGATCTTCAAAGAGATTGATTGAATCTCGCCTTGACTACTTCAAATTGACTGAATCTTGTAGATATTTCTCGACGTGACTGTCTCTGATCGACGAGATCTCAAAACGGTTTGTCTTTCTGCTCGACAGAGTCTTCAGACATTCTGACTGATGTGATCAAGAGAAGTGGCTTGCCCCTACTCAACGGAGGTCTCAGGCGTTCTACACTTTTGAGATCATCAAGTTCCTCACTTCACGCTTATTGTGGTGGATTCCTTGATGTCAGATGCTTACTCATGAGTAAGACAAGCTCATTTTGGAAATGATAATGCAATGTCATTTTTATGCAGCTTTGAAATCCAAACATGTTCACTGAAATTCTAACATTTAATGAATGCATCATTGATAACGAATGTCATATATCAATATCAACACATATGAGTAAATTAACGAGGAGTCAGTTTTAACACGATTGTTCTGACTATAGTACGCCTTCGAAATAAACCTTTGCTTCAATTAGGTCTTTTAAGGATTGTAACGTGGCCTGGTTCACGATTTTTAGAAAGAAAGGATACAAGGCTCGAGCCTAACCTAACCCACCCGCTCTTCGTGATGTTCTCCAGTCCTACGTTCAGATAGTTTGAAACAAACGCTCTTCTCCCAATAGGGACTTGGGGAGTGATGGTTAATGAACCCAAGAGGTTTTCGGTGTGACAGTCATGCACCTTATGTTGTTTGATTTGTAGCCACACGAATTTGTTCTTGTTGAGGATTTTCTTTTGATTCCTCATTAGCAGATTCATTCATTTTTTTTGTTTCCCTATTTTGCTGGATTGGTTCAGATTTACAATCCACAAGGATGCCCTAATTTTTGCCTAAGTCACTAGTTTTCGAGTTTTCGACTTAGCGGACTTTCTTTCTTTTTGGGTTTTGATTTTTTCCTGTTTCTTTTTGCTGAAACAAATCGTGTGACGTCTGTCCATTGATTTGAATGGGTTGTGACCGCCTCGTGCCTCTGTGGGTGAGGGACAACCGTTTGGGATTTGGTGTTTTCCAACCTCTTGTGAGGGATAAGGTATGGTTGATCCTCAGATAAGACACTCCCTTTTTTGAAATGTGGACGCTTGGTCAAACTGACTGATGACTACCCTGCCCCGGTTTGAGATTGAGGGTTTTATATTTTAAGAAAGAAACTCTTACTCCTTGGCTCAAAGGGGTTGACTAGGGATTATCTTCCTTATATCTCCGGTGTTTGGGGATTTGAAACAATGCGTTACATCATCAGCATGGTTTTATTCAAAAGCGTACGAGCCGTGAATTCGTTTCGTGTTTTTAATTACATCATCCTCCTCCAAAAACCAACATTTGAATATTGACAAGATAAAGTATGAGTGGACACGAATGTATTTATTCAAAACATGCATATTCATTTCAATGTCATTATTATTCAAAAACAAACGAGTTCATTACAAATGAATGTTACAAATGACAAACAAGAAAATCACACATGAACATGATTGAACTAGAAATTGTTGGAATGATCCGCTTTATTCTCCCACTGCTTGAGGTCTTGGTTCTGGAGGAAGCTGACGAGACAATTCCACAAATACCAATCCTTCCAATCTACTGCTTCGCTGACTAAGGCGCTGCAGATGTACTGGCCTGCATGGGGTTGTTTGGAACATTTGGCTTGAACGATATTGCTTTTGAGTCAATCAAGTCTTGTACTTTGTGTTTGAAGATATTGCAATTCTCGATTGAGTGCCCCCGCGTCCCAGAGTGATACTCGCAGCTGACGTTCATGTCATACCCGGGAGGGAGAGGTACAAGAGGAGCCTTAGCTTCTCTCAGCTGGACTTGCGAATCCTTGAGCAAGTGAGCTAACAGGAGACCATACGGCATGGGAATTGGATCAAACCTTCTGGGAGTCCTTCTTGGTCCTTGTCTACCCTGCTGATAGTAGTTCTGTTGTTGCGGAGCAACAGGTTGCTGAGGAGCATAGGGCTGTTGATATTGCATCGCTGGAGGACCAGTTGGAATGACATACGCTGGCTGCGGATATGGGTTAGGTGTTACTGCTGCCACTGGATAGTATGGCATTTGGTAACCTCCATCTCCCCCTTGAGCGATAGAATTGGTCTCTCCTTCCTTCTTCTTTGAGAATCCGGAATAAGGCTTCTTCGCTCCATTAGCCACAACGGTTGTATCTTGTATTTTACCGATCTTCAAGTCATTCTCAATTTGCTCACCAACAATGACCAAGTCTGAGAATCCCGAGGTGGTACTCCCAATCATTTTTTCAAAATACGGCCCTTGAAGGGTGTCCACAAACATGTTTATCAGCTCTCTTTCAAGAAGAGGGGATTGAACCCTGGCAGCCAAGTCTCTCCATCGTTGGGCATACTCTTTGAACGATTCATCCGACTTCTAAGAAAGGCTTTGGAGCTGAGTCCGATTGGGAGCCATGTCTGAGTTATACTGATAATGCTTCAAGAAGGCTTCAGCAAGTTCCCTCCAGGTTCGTATATGTGTGCGCTCGAGCTGCATATACCATTCTAGAGAAGCTCCACTGAGACTGTCCTGGAAAAAATGCATTAAGAGTTTCTCATCACTAGAATGAGCGGCCATCTTTCTGCAGAAAGCTCGGATGTGGGTCTTTGGACAAGTGACCCCTTGATACTTTTCAAAGCTCGGGACTTTGAACTTGGGAGGAATTTTCACGTCTGGCACTAGACACATGTCAACAGCATCCAACCCAAAGGTATCAGGACCTTGCATCGCCTTGAATCTCTCATCCACCATTTGAAATCTCCTTTCGATGTCAGCAGGAGAAGGACCAAAAGCCTCATAAACTGAGTCAGCTTTTGTAGTGAAGAAAGCGTCCTGCTGATCGTCAATCTCAGGTTGGAATCTCCCATTGGCGGGGATATTGAATGTCTGATTAGCATTTTGGTACACCAGACCTCTTTCGGGAGGTGGCTGAGCTATAGCAGGCGTACCAGCTCCTCCTGGTGGATTCACCGGTATAGTCACAACAGCAGGGTTGGCAGTAGAGGCTCTCAGATTAGCCTGACGCATTTCCTCTTGTCCCCTAGCCAGAGCTTGTAGGGCTTCAACAAGATGACCCATCTGAGCTTTCACAGTGGTCATATCCTCCCTCATAGCAGCTTGGTTCTGCTCCAACTGATCCATGAGCAATTTCTGATTATTACGCGTGTAGTATGAATGTCGGGAAGTCAGCTTGACTGTGGATGATTCTGGATAGAAGGGTAGAATGGTAAGTTTTCTGGATTTTGTTTGATGATATGCAAAATGATGCATGAATATTGTATTTGAATATTTTTATGATGCATGAATGCATGAGTGAGTGAATGAATGATACACAAGCATGGTTCTCACGAGTCGAACACACATGTTGGCATGGTATCACAGGTTCGAGTTACAGATGGAGGATATCTCTGATTGCTTACTCACAAAGGGGATCTCACCGGTCGGGGTCTAGGGTTAGATAGGGACCCCAGAGTCATCGATTCATTTGGCTGTTTGACGCTTACGGCAAAAGCTTGCCGGTCGTCAACTCCCTCCAATGAACCTCTTCTGGGTGAGATCTTCGTACCGACCCACACGAGAAAAGCTTCTCGGGGGCCCGCACTACGCGACCATCGACATTGGGTTCTAGACAAGGGTCTCAAAGTCATGGACCTCCTTGACTGTTTGTCGCTTACGGCAAAAGCTTGCCGGTCGTCAACTCCATCAAGAAGATCTACTTTGAGTGAGATCTTCGTGCCGACCCACACGAGAAAAGCTTCTCGGGGACCCGCACTACGCGACCATCAATCTTAATAGGTCATAGGTTTAATGTTCTATGAAGGTCCTTAGAGTCATGGATCCTAGTGAAGACATTGATCGCTTACGCCAAAAGCTTGACGGTCGTCAACGTCTCCAAGAGAATCTACTCTAAGCGAGGTTTTCGTATCGACCCTTATGAGAAAAGCTTCTCGGTGGCCCACACTACTCAACCTCTCCTATCTCAAGTTTGCACTCTAGACTCGAGTGGAGAGTCTTTCCCACAAGGTTACTTGCAATCGGATTTGTATCCATCGATACCATAGAAAAATGGAATCATATAATATATTATACAGTTTAAAGCAAAAGGCGATAAATAAAACAAACAATATCAAAAGGATAAGTATACACACATGCGAGGAAGCGACCTAGATTAGGCTTGACTTGCTTAGGAAGGTGTCCCCAGCAGAGTCGCCAGCTCAACTAACTGAGTTAATCACAAACTCAGTTGGTTATTTTATTCTCACTCAGTTAGTTGGGAAAAAATGTTGACAGTTGTAGGGTTGGTTTAAGTTTCAGTTAATTCTTTTCTACGTCAGTTGGAGAGGATTGTGAGGTAGGGTTTGGTTTTTTTTTTAGTTCTATTTAGGTGGAGGAGTTAGTTATGAAGTGTTGTTCAGCTGGTTGGTGAGGGATTCAATTGTGCGTCTCTTGGCAGTGGTTCTTAACCTTCTTTATTCTTCTATTACCAAGTTGTTGAGTGGTTCCATTCGGATGCGGATCGAATCCGTGGTGAAGTGAGTTAGAAGGGGTGATTTGAATCGTTTTTCAAAAGAGTTTTTGTTATGTTCTGAAATTTCAAACTTATGATTTTGCAGGGTGTTCGGTTTCGCATAGCCGTCGCTTGGGACGCTTCCTGCTTGCTATTCTCATTTCCTGTTTTTCTGTGGTATAGAAGTTCTTGTATGACAACGTCTCTTCAACGTTATCAATCCCACACCTGTCATTGGCGGAAGCTGTTTTCTTTGTAGCAGATAGAGAGTATCGGCCTTCACTTGGAGCAATACTTCTGAGTATAAGCCTTTTGACAACACCTTTGTAAGTAGTTATAAAGCAGAACCACCTGTCTCAAAAGTCCTCTCCTTCGATAGTTCAGCATCACTTTGCCACTTCCCGAGCTTTCTATAAACCTTCAGCAACTTCAACGGTCACTCTCTGACCCAAATGAACAACCTTACTCGATTCCACGCACTTGTTATAGCACCGCTGTGCATTTTCTACTGTCATGAGCTTGTTTGGTATCATAATAAGGTTAGGTTAACTTGGAGTTGCAAGGTTTAATTTGGCATGTGGATTGCTGAACTTTGTAGTGAATTTCTTCGATCATGCTTTGATCCACATTGCAATGCAGGAACTGGTGTTGAATGATTTTCCAACTGGTTAATCAGCAGGATATTTGTTTGGCTCAGTACTGAATTTGAGTGCAGGTCCATTAGCATATTACAGAATGGTGGCGCATCCTGCAGAAATGGCATGCCCTTCATGTCACCTGGTTTGGCCTGTGCATAAATGCAAGTTGCTTGTTTTCTTTGCTCACCTTTCTTGTACATGAATGGTTCTGCAGGTATGTCAGGTGGTCCGTTCCAATGCTTATTTTGATTCTTTTGCTGTGAAATGATTTGTCTTGCCATGAGATTGTGCTCACTGGTCTGTTATTTTTTGTGAATGTTTAATGCAGGATTTTTGTGATTTGTTGTCTGCGAGACGTATGGTGACATTTGTTCTTATGGTGTTATTGCAGGTGGATCTGGTTAAAATGGTGAGTGCAGTGAAAATGTTTTGTTGATGTGCTTACTGCTTTGCTTCTTGGCGAATGACCGTAATTCTCTCTGAACTTAACGACAGGTTTTGTTCCCACAAGCATCATTAGTCATAGAGTTATGGTGTATGGTTCCTTATAACCTGCAGATGCAGGTTTTGCTGCGAGTTACCGGTTATCAATTGTTCGACGACCATGTCGCTCGGCCAAGGTAGGTAACAGGCTTTGTTGAAATTCGCCTGGAAGCTGCGAGCAGCGGGATGGTTAGTGCAGGGTATTCCAGCTCTGTTGAAGCAAAGAGTTTGATTCAGGTTAGTTTTTAATTATCAACCAAATTTAGTATTTGAAGAATCACATGGAAAGTCTGTTATGGAATTTGACTCTGGATATTATATAATTGTTTTGATGGCACTGTATATGTTGGTATGGCTTGAGTTTATTAGTTGAAATAATCTTATTTATTAAGCTCTTTGACTGTTATCGTGCCGCAGGATCATAGTACTTCTTTGTTGCGGGAATACCCGCCGTTACATGATAGCTATTGAAGAGCTTGTAACAGGTAGTGCACCGGAAGTAAGCAAAGCGGATTCTGCCATGGCAATGTGAGGGTCATGAAAAGAACTGGCGGCAGCTTCTGATTCAATTGGCTGAGGTTGTTTTGGCTATTATGCATATATCCATATTGCATGCTATGATACATTTGATATGGCATTAGCTTGTAGTTGGTACTGAGATAAAGCTATGTGCTTGAATTTTGTACATGCCAACTTTGAGTAGCCACAAATCGGTAGGAGGAACAGTGACTTGAAGTTGGTCTTGCCCATGATTACACTGCTGAACTTGCGGTGCATTTGCTATGGAAGATGAGCCTAATGTGGGATAAGTTACAATTGGTTGTCTAAATAAACTTTACCGAAGTATGACAAATCTTGACAATGAGCGCATGAAAAACTAAGATAATTAAAGACATGCTATTGAATCCAATTTGTTACATAAATTTCTACTGTTCCACTATTATGGTTTTATATAAAGGGCACACAAGTACTGAATATATGTCACAAAGAAAACTATATTAATGGAAGGATCTTAATCCATGTGCATTGCATAAAATGCTCACAAATATTTGTAACCAACGTGCATAATATATTTCATATTATCTTTACTTTTTTTATATATAAAATATTACTTCTAAAATAGAAAACATGGTTATCCCTTTTTTAGTGGCCTCTACTGGCAGAAATGGATTTATACTACCTTGCTTTTCCCTAAGAATCTAAGAAAAACACCTGTGCGCACTGTTAGTTTATTAGTGATTAAATGGTAAATGGTTTTGGATGTTTAAATACAACAAAATAAAAGAAGGACTAAAATCAACTTGGAATCAAAATCATTTTAAAAACAAATTCAAAATCCAATTAAAATCAATTAAAATTAATTCAAAATTAGAATCAATTTTGAGATTAAAATCAACGTGGTATTAACATAACACCATAATGGATATAACAATGATGTGAGTCGAAAGGGCATGGAAAATGACCAATATTATCAAAGTCGAGACGATATGGATTTGGGAACGGATGGTTGACTTTGGTCAACTAGTTGACCAAAAAGTCAACCAATGACCTCAATCAACCGTTCATATTAAATTATGGTTTCAATCAATCACCAGTTTTGAATCTTTAGATGCTTCTATTAACATGAAGGCATAATGCATATGAATGACACATGAATGAATATAGATGAGTCTTAAGTCATGGGTCAGATGAAAAGTGAAAAGGCGAGGGCAAATTTTGGGGTACTGCAACCACAATTATTGTTTTCAATCATGGTGAAAGGTGTTACTTATTTATATATAAGCGAAATTATGTCCCGCTTTAGTACATAACAACCGTTTTTCTCAAAATGAAACCTTAACAACTCTGTCAGTCGTCTCTCTCATATGGAAATCCAAAAACGAAACCAGAATATCAAATCTTAACCAATGGGTATTTACAAATTTGTTTTCACTATAGTTTTTTTTTCAAAATCTGTTTCAATAGCTTGTTTTATAATGTTTGAACTTTCTATTTGTTTTGACTTGTAGGTAGGGATGCTTGTTTCAATAAAGAGGACGAAGCTAAAGTTAACGTTGTAAACTTATGTCAAAGATCCAGAATGACATCCATTCAAGATAGACACAAGTTTGCGGCTCTAACTTTAGCTTAATCTTTATTTCATTGTGGACACGCTATTATGGAACATGTATGGTACGCTTCTGAAGCATTCTATGAGTTGATATGTTTGTTGTATCATGTTTGTTGTTTATGGTTTGTTGTTGATGAATGTTGTTGATGAATGTTGTTGTTAATATTTGTTTAAAAGATGAGTTTATTATATATTATTTGGTTTGAATGTTTTTCCAATCTCTTACCAAATATATAACTTTTCAAACTACATTAGCAAATTCTAATATGATAGATAAAGTTGTATTAGAAAACAAATACGCGTTCAATTCTTGACAAGAATTCTTCACATCGTTATCTACATGTTATTCTTTGATAGTTAGAACTTTGTTTAGTGATTGTAGTTCTTCAACCACCCCACTCCTCACCTCTAATTTTGTTTGCAAAATATTATTTACTTTGCAAACAAAATTAGAGGTGGAGAGAGGGGTGGTTGAAGAACTACAATCACTAAACCAAGTTCTAACTGTTAAAGAGAAAAATGCAGATAAGGAGTTGAATAACTCTTATCAAGCATTGAACGTGAACTTGTTCTTCTAATATAACTTAATTTGTCATATTATAATGTTCCAGTGTAGATTGAAAAGTTATATATTTAATGAGCATCAGCGAAATAAGCATTCCACATAATTTATAATAAACTCGGGTGTATATATCACAATGGTTATTTAGTACAACTTTGTTCATTTTAATAAACGTGAAGTTTATCTTTTTTACTTATAAATCAGTCTGAGTAATAGTTTTCAATTTTGGATTCGACCTGGAGGCAAAGTCCTACTTTGTTCATTCTACATCAAGGTTAGTAAACTTTTCGGCTAACTCTTAGTATTTTGGAATCATAAGAGATGAAATATGATCATTGTAATATTTTGATTTATAAATTAAATACACAATTATGATGATAGATTATCAGATAATTATGACGTTCAATCGAAATATGAATCGTTGAGTTTGATAGCAGATGTATCTGAAAAATAAATTATGTTCAAGTCACTAAGGCCGCGAGTGTGGGGTATATGGGTTAGAATAATGTGTACAATGAAAGGTGGTGATATGAGATTTATATAGCTTTTGATGATGTGATATTTTGCTTCAACCAAAAGCTCAGTTTGAAATAGTTGTCCCCAAGTCTTTAGATGACAGAGTCAGGTAATGGATTGAGTTTGGTGTTTCCTCGGGGTAATAGATGGTTGATTAGTAGGGTTGTGTTAAGATTTTGAATGTTCTGTGTTGATTAGCTACCGTTTAACTATGATAAAACAAAATGGGACCTATTTAGTTAATTTTAACTATGACAAGTGTATTATGAGATATTATTTAGCCACAAATTAATGGTGAAAAATTTGAGGTTTTGTCTTGTAATCCAACTTGCACACCCTCAAAGACGACCCTGTTGATTAGGAGTTTCTTATTTGGACTGTCCTCAACTGAATCTATTGTATTGTTGTCTGGTCCGATGTCAAGATTGACTTATAAGCATATTCCTTTTTTACTTTAATACAATTTTAATTTCATGTAAGCGTGTTGGAGGATGTTTGACTCTTTAAAGTTGTGTTTTGATAAATAAAAAATTGTATCTAGTGTTATTGTCACCCTGACATCTTTAAGAACAAGTTATTAACCTAAATATAAAATTTTTGGTTTTTGCTTTCGAGGAGGAATGTTAAGATTGAGGTGGAAGTGGAGTCACTACCTCAGTGAATCCATTGATGGCCGAGAAATTAACGTGCATAATAAATTAAAGGACATAGTTCTCTCCCTCTCAAACGTAGCAACTTAGAGAAAAAATTTGATTGGATGAAGCCATGGTTTGAAGTTCGCATTCAACCAAGTGTAGGAGCTTGAAAGGGGAGTCTGTCTGACTGAAGTTAATATCCAAAGTTCTCAGTCAACCAAACGTACGATCTTGGTGGGGGAGTTTAGTTTGCTGAGACTCTCATTAAACCAAGAGGTAACTGATTGGATGGGGAATCTGACTCGTTAAGTCTGAAGGCCGATTTTTTCACTCAATCAAATGTGAAAGCTTGGAAGGAAATCCGACTTGATGTCCTTCCTAACAAAAAACAAAATCCAAATCTCAAAGTGAATTCTATTACTTCAAAGATACATGATTTAATTCAACCCAACTAGCGTGTCTGATGTCATTTTCTAGAACAAAAAGTGACAAGGCCCTCTCATCATAACTAAGAAGTTAAAAGGGGAACGTAGTTTTATGAGTTTTCCAATCCCTTGTCGTTCCAACCAAAGAGCTAAATTAAAGAACTTACTTTGTGGTTACTGATGCTATTTTGGTTTGTCTTTATTTGCAAAACGAATAATGTAACAATTGTATAAAATATCACATGTAAAATTAGACATTGTTACCTGGTTAAGGATATACATCCTATAGCTTTGATGCATTTTTTGCATAGGAAAAGTTATGTATGAAAGTGAGAATTATATCATTCTTAGAGTTTTCATATTTTTGGAATTGTTTCATTGTTTATATTTTATCATGTGCACCAACGAAACCCTTAAACTCTTACACGTTTACGTTTCTAGGTCATAAAAATGATTTAGCTCAAATGTAAGATCTCATTTTTGTAAACTCTTAAGAGTTCAAAAGAAAAATCTGATAAAATAATCAAATTTCAAATTTGATTACTTGTTTATGGGTTTATCAGTTTACACTTGTCCTCTAGATGTTCCTTATATATGTGCATAATTTGAATTCGTGAAGTAACCTAACCTCAGGGAACTAGTCGGGTATAAGAGGCAAAATTATCAAATTAACTCCATCAATCAGGTCGACCACTTTAGTATTAGGTTGGTTTCTAACATGATCCATAATACATAAAGGCGGTTTTTTGACACATCTTATAAGTTTCTACCGCACCACGCGAATTTTCACAAATATCCCATATTTTTGGAGATGTATCTCCGGAAGCAACCCAACACACACTCAAGTAAGACCATTTAGAGTGACGCCCTATTGTTTGGTTTATTTTATACCGGTGATGCATCTCTAGAAATTTCCCGTAGTTACATTTCCGTAAGCCAAACACATCAATATCAGATCCAAAAACAAGAGAATTTTCCAAATTGAAATTAAGATTCATAAACTAAAATTAGAATTACATAGATGAGTTCAACATAAAATGCAACATTACAGTTCAATATTTAGGTGGGCGCTTAAACATTTTCATAATATCTTCGACCGATCTTGAAATATTCACTTCTAACTCGAACGAAACTTTTGTTTCAAAACGAAAAAACGTATTCCACATAGCCCTTACATCCACTTGCGTCTTGAGCTCAAATTTATTGAACTCAATCTTCCCTCCGTTGCCAATCAACGATGAACGGTACTTGAGCTTCACAA
This sequence comes from Lathyrus oleraceus, assembly GCF_024323335.1. Classification (NCBI taxonomy): domain Eukaryota; kingdom Viridiplantae; phylum Streptophyta; class Magnoliopsida; order Fabales; family Fabaceae; genus Lathyrus; species Lathyrus oleraceus. The sequence goes on along the minus strand of NC_066579.1, from coordinate 143,862,212 downwards.
TCTTTCGATTGTCTCTGTAAGGTAGGAAATAATGAATTTAGTCTTTGATATCTTCGAGGGAGGTGAGGTTGTTAAGCTTGAACGTGTGCTTGGGAGTTCCGTTGGAGAATGAGACATTTGCGACATACTAGTCAAAGTTTAGTTGCGACATTTGAGACATTTTCAATTTGTGTGAAATATAACATAAGAGCACCTTAATTTATAGAAGCCATAGATCAATATGGACCACTCAATGACTGACATGCTGATTCTTGAGATATATCTCTAAGACCTCACCCTATTATCTTGTTCTGGAGATATATTTGACACTTAAGAAATGAAAAACCAACATAATATGTTTTCTCAGTTGAGGTAGCACCAACCATCTCCAACAACGAAAGTTTATACTTGTTGGTCTCGTAGGTTGAATCAAGTATGAGCACAATAAGAAACATGTTGAACAACTTTATGGAATCAGGATGAGTCCAAAATATATCTCTAATAGTAACTCCATCCTCACACGTTTGGTAGCTAAACATGTAACTATTATCATCCAATAGTTTCAAGAGTTGTTGTATCTTAGTTCTATCCCCCTAAGCACCTTGTTAGTTAGGTACCAATTTTTATACATTTGCTTGATATTTGATATATTTTTGGATCATTCTGTTTCAATGTTGCAAGAATATTTTTCGGTTGAACCAAATTCAAGGTCATGTCAGCAACACATTTCTTCTCTGCCGGCATGAGCCGACACAAACCAGGATGACCGACTATTTTTTCACACAAATCATGGTTATGCAAACCATATATCACATTAAATCTCCGATCTTTATTTTCCAACATCTAACCATGCACCTTGAACGGACACTCACATATTTTAGATCCAACGTCGTTGCTTTTAAAATTCTGAAGAGGAGTTATATATTTCCCGCTTCTTTCGCACTTTGTTGTCACTAAAACACATCTTCTATCCGAACCATTATCGGACCTTCCGATAACCACACCAAATCTTAGTTTAGAGGTCTACATACAGATCTATTGAAGCATTTGATCACGAGATTCAAACTCTTGCTGTTTTTTAAATTGGTTGCCAATATCTACCGCCTTCACGACAACACGTTGGACATCCGAAGAAACAATTTCTTTCGAGAAAACATCGGGGTGCACCATATCTAATAAAAACAATTACAACATAATAGCATATAAGTGACACAACTGAAAACAGACTGGAAATTAAACACATACTAGTTCTGGAGATGCATCTTCAAACAAGTTCTTACAAGTCCCGTAGATACATTTCCAGACACGGCATTCTTTTTTTCGGAAAAAAAACTTGATTAATGTGGGCAATGCAGAGGGAAATGGAGGATCTTTACCTGAAATTCTATCTTCTTTTTCTCCCTATGATGTGATGATTAAAAAGAATGGAGTTTTGAAGAAAAAATGAATTGAGAATAAATGGTCTTTTGGTGAAGGATTTGGTTGAAAACTAACTACGACAACAATGGTTGTGTGATCATGCAACTACTTCCTTTATCAGATATTTCTGGAGATGTATCTCCGGAAGTATATGACATGCAAAGGTAACAACAAATTTCAAAATCCCGCCCATAATCCTGGAGATGCATATCCGGTACTAAACTGGTAAATAAATAAGGTATTTCTTTAAATGTTACGGAGATGCAATTTCGGAATAAAAATAACCCAACTTGTATGACGCCTTTCAGAATGACTTTTGTTGAGTATGTAAGAGGTGCGTCCGGAGATACATCTCCGATATCAAGAGACATTTTTAAAAATTCACGTGGTACAGTAAAAACATACAGGGAGCGTTAAGAAACTCTATATATAAAGGCCATTAAATGGTTTCCATATCAAATATGATTCTAGTAATTTATATTCTCTCTGGTGTCCATTATCCATATGGTGTTGGATATAATTATATCGGAGCGGAGTTTGATTTCCAACCAAATAAAAGACTTTAATAATAGGTTTTAAGTTTCTCCCTGTTAAAACACCTAAATATGCAAACTTCGACCCAATCTGTATGAGAGTCTAAGTCTAACATCTTCCAACTTTGATGAAGAATTAATGCTTCATTAAGTTGTTTTTCCGAACTAAGACCTAACCTTCTTTATAAGTTCTGCAAATGGTTTTCTAAACTAATTTACAAATATTTAGTCATTATATCTCTGCTTCAAATAGTTTTAAATACCAGTTGTGTAGTTGAGTTAGGAGCTTTTTAGGAAACATATATATGCGTGAAAATAGTAGACTGAAGGATTTTATTAATTGAATAAAATTGTCTAATATTACTGAAAACCATTATAACTAACAAGTAATAGAAATGAAATATCTACCGTATAAGAAAAGAGAATGTTCTGGAAAACCCAAAAAATACTTTTTACTCTTTGTTTGACACCTCACCATTTTAAGGGTATATTATGTCTAAAGTAACCAAATCCTAACTAAATGTATCTTCCAATTTCATTGCAACCAACTATTTTCTTTTTGAGCTCATTTTCAAATGACTAATTGTTCCCTATGCAAACCCATCCAACCTTTTTTGCTAAAAAATCATTAAACTGGTTTTGCATCCTTGCCTATTTGTTTCCTTTCTTTTTGTCCGCATATGCCTTTGATTTTGGTCTCATAAACTACTGACATTACCTCAAATGTTGCACACAACTATAATGTGTAATTTTGTATCTTCTTGCAAAGACCTCACTTTTACTAAATCCGGAAAAAAAATTCAAATTCTTGCATCCTACCAATGACAAATCTCTCTTCTCACATCTGCTTCTTTTCCACCCCTTACCATATTTTGTTGCCCTCACCAACCACAAATTATCTCTCCTCTCACATATTATTTTGTCTTTGTTTCATCTGCATCGGTATTCTTTGTTCTTTAACCAAGTTTGAGCTTTTTTGTTCTTCACACAACTTCCTTCTTTATCATCCATCTGTAGTTCTTCATGGTCCGACCCTTCAAGCTTATCAATTCACTACGCCAAAAACTGGAATAGACAGCGCCCCTTAGAGGGCGCTTTATTACAAAAGCGCACTCTAAAGTGAAGAGAAAAAATAAGGAGCGAACAACTGGAATAGACAGCGCACTTTAGAGGGCGCTTTTGTAATAAAGCGCCCTCTAAGGTGAAGCGAAAAAATAAGGAGGAGATAGAGGGACAACAATAGAGGGCGCTTTTTAGAAAGCGCCCTCTAAGGTTACCCTTAGAGGGCGCTTTTAAAAAAGCGCTCTATAAGTCCATGTGCATTTCCAGTTTATAAAGCGCTTTTGGAAAGCCTTAGAGAGCGCTTTTAGAAGCGCCCTCTTAGGCCCCCTTTAGAGGGCGCTTTTGTAACAAAGCGCCCTCTAAAGTGAAGCCAAAAAAAAATGGAGGGACAACAATAGAGGACGCTTTTGTGAATGCTCCCTCTAAGGTTACCCTTAGAGGGCGCTTTTGAAAAAGCGCTCTCTAAGTCCATGTACATTTCCAGTTTATAAAGCGCTTCTGGAAAGCCTTAGAGAGCGCTTTCATAAGCGCCCTCTTAGGCCCCCTTTAGAGGGCGCTTTTTTTCCACAAGCGCCCTCTAATGTCCCCTTTAGTAAACATTAAAATTATAACATACTGCGCGTTTTGTTATTTCACTATCTGTTATTAGCGTTCTTTTTCATGTTAGGGTTCTGAGGCGTTTTCCTTCCACCTCTGTTAGATCTACATGCGCGTTTCCTCCTTCTACCAATCAAAGGTACACGCTTTTCCCAATTACTGTTTTATGTTATTGCTTTGTTTTAGCTTTGCCCAATTTCTATTTTACCTTATTACTGCGCGTTTCCTCCTTCTACGTTTGTTTCGACCATGATAGCGGATGCACTAGGAAATTGACGGTTGGTTTTTAGTGACCATGATTGCGGATGCAATGGGTTATACGACCTATGAACATCTGATTTTGTGTCAACACCAGTATCATTAGAAACCTAGGTCCGAATGTGTTTGAACTCTTCTGAAATTGTTTTTTATTTATTCTAATTAGTAATGGATAATACATGGATGTCTTCCAATCGATTGTCGAGAGAGTACGAGAATGGGGTATCAGAATTCGTTAAGTTTGCCGTTGCGCACGCCGAAGACCCCAGTAGAATGATATGTCCTTGCTTGGGTTGTTGTTATGGGAAACGGGTTGACGCAGTTCAGTTGACATCGCATCTAATGAGGCATGGAATTGATCGAAGTTATACATGTTGGAATTTGCATGGTGAGAAAAGTAACGAGAATGTTGAACCGGGGGATAGTACGACCTATGCCTCAAACTATAGTGGCGCAGATACATACGATTGTGATCGAGTTGAAGAGATTGCAGAAGCACTTGAAGGAGATCTTAAGGATTGTCCCGAAATGTTTGAGAGGTTGGTAAGTGATGCAGAGAAACCTTTGTATGATGCTTGCACTAAATTCACAAGATTGTCTGCGGTATTAAAGTTGTACAACTTAAAGGCGGGCAATGGGTGGTCGGATAAAAGTTTCACAGAGTTATTAGCCCTTTTGAAAGATATGCTTCCTGAGGATAATGTTCTTCCCAATCGAACATATGAGACCAAAAAGATGTTGTGCTCTATTGGCATGAGCTATGATAAGATACATGCATGTCCAAACGATTGCGTTTTGTTTCGAAATGAGTATGCATCGTTAAATGAGTGTCCTAAATGCGGTGTCTCGCGATATAAGAACAAGTTGTCTCCAGCAAAGGTCTTGTGGTATTTTCCTGTTATTCCGAGATTTAGACGCATGTTTCGTAGTGAAACCGATTCAAGACACTTGACCTGGCATGCAGATGAAATAATTATAGATGGAAAGTATCGACATCCGGCAGATTCACCACAGTGGTTGAAAATTGATAATGATTATCCTGAATTTGGAGAAGAATCAAGAAACCTTCGCTTGGCATTATCTACTGATGGAATGAACCCACACGGTATCCAGAGTATCTCACACAGTACATGGCCTGTGATTATTATGATTTATAACCTACCTCCATGGCTATGTATGAAGCGTAAGTACATGATGTTGTCTATGTTGATTTCTGGACCTAAACAACCAGGGAATGACATAGACGTGTACTTGAAGCCCTTAATCGAAGATTTAAAGATTTTGTGGGAGACCGGTGTGGAGGTTTATGATGGATATAGGAAAGAAAGTTTCAACTTGAGGGCGATGTTGTTTGGCACAATTAATGATTTTCCAGCATACGGAAATCTATCAGGGTATAGCATAAAAGGTCAATGTGCGTGTCCTGTTTGTGAAGATAAAACAGATTGGAAGCGCTTGGAGTTTGGTCAGAAGAATGTCTTTCTCGGTCATCGGAGATTCTTAAATTCAAATCATCACTACCGTGGATGGAGAAAGGCGTTCAATGGAGAGACAGAACAAGGCAGAGCTCCACCTATATTGACGGGTGATCAAATTTTTGAAAAGGTGAAAGATTTGGATACTCAGTTTGGCAAGCCTTTTGCCCACACACTTGTCAAAAGTGGGTGGAAGAAGAGGTCAGTTTTTTTTTGAATTGCCGTATTGGAAGTCCTTGTATGTGAGACATTTTCTTGATGTTATGCATATTGAAAAAAATGTATTTGAAAGTGTTATTGGCACGTTACTCAATATACAAGGAAAGTCTAAGGATGGCCTTAAGGCAAGAAAGGACTTGATAGCGATGGGAATAAGAACTGAATTAGGACCCTTGAAGAAAGGAAAACGAACATATCTACCGCCTGCTGCTTATACTCTATCTAGAAAGGAGAAAAAAACATTGTGTAAGTTTCTAAGTGAAGTTAAAGTTCTAGAAGGGTACTCTTCAGATATTAGAAGACTTGTGTCTATGAAAGACCTCAAGTTAAAGAGTTTAAAGACCCATGATTGCCATGTTATAATGGAACATTTTCTCCCAATAGGTATACGTTCTATTCTTCCAGAAAAAGTAAGAAGCTCTATAACTAAGTTGTGTTCTTTCTTCAAGTCAATTTGCAGTAAGGTGATCAATCCTGCGATCTTACCAATGTTGCAAAAAGAAATCGTTATTACTTTGTGTGAGCTTGAAATGTTTTTTCCTCCATCATTTTTGACATAATGGTACATCTAGTTGTTCATCTTGTGAAAGAGACACAATTGTGTGGACCAGCTTATATGAGATGGATGTACCCTGTTGAACGTTATATGAAAATATTAAAAGGGTACGTGAAGAACCGAAGTCGACCAGAAGGTTGTATGGTTGAAAGATACATTGTTGAAGAAGCGATTGAGTTTTGTACTGAATATTTGTCTAATGTTCAGTCAATCGGACTCCCCAAGTCTCAGCTTGTCGAAAAGAAAGAAGGAAAAAATCTAATTGGAAATAAAATCGTGGCAGTATCAAGGGTCGAACGGGATCAAGTGCATTTGTATGTTCTGCACAATGAGAATGAGGTTGAGCCGTATGTTGAAATTCACAAGGATGTTCTCCGAGGTTTAAATCCCAATAGAAATGAAAATTGGATAGTACGAGAGCACAATCGATGTTTTATACCTTGGTTTAAGGATCATATTTATTCAAAGTATTATTCAGATCCCGCTTCAATAACAGAAAGGTTGAGATGCTTAGCATATGGTCCAAGTTTCCATGTTTTTTCTTATAGCGCATACGCGATTAATGGATACACATTTTATACCAAAGAACAAGATGATAAAAGTACTATGCAGAATAGTGGTGTCACCGTGGTAGCTGAAGCAATGCACATATCAAGTGTGAAGGACTTAAACCCCAAATTTGCAAATCTGTCGTATTTTGGTGTTATCGAGCGCATTTGGGTGTTTGATTATGAGAAGTTTCAGATTCCTATATTTGGTTGCAAGTGGGTTGAAAATAATAACGGCATTCGAATGGATAAGTCAGGATTTTTGCAAGTGGATCTTAATAGGGTGGGATACAAAGATGAGTCTTTTATTCTAGCCTCTCAAGCTAGACAAGTGTTCTATGTCAATGATCCGAAAAGTACGAAATGGTCTATAGTTCTTTTTTCCAACAAAGTAATTGATGAAAACACTGGAGATCAAGGTGATATTGATGTTGAGATTGAATCGTTTACCAGAAATGATCAAGATGAGAATATTATATCAAATGATTCATATATTAGAAATGATCATAATGAGGGTATTTGGATCAATCCAACCGTCCGTGTTGTTAAGAGACATGTAGAACATATTCCAACCAAGAAAAGAAAGAGAACTTAGTGAAAAAGGTACAGGTCAAATGATTTTAATTGTTTTCTTTATTACAGGTAAAATGACTTTTATGATTTTAATTGTTTTTACATTTGTCATCTGATTTTAATTGTTTTCTTTTTTACAGGTAAAATGATGATGCTGGATATTTGTTTAGATGGAGATGCTCTATTGTCGTCAAGCCTCATTCGCGTAGATGATGATGCTGGATATTTGAAAGTATCCCTCTACGACAATGGAACATGTCCATCTAAACATATATCAGTTCTATCTTCAAAAGATAAGGGTTCAATATTGGCAAGTTACATTGGTTTCCTTGTTCGACAACATATTCCGATTACATGTGATAATTGGAGAAGTCCGGACTTGAAGGTTGGCAAAGAAAAAATATGGTCGGAGATACAGGTACTTACCATATATTGTTATATGTTTTTTGTTGCATCAACTTTGCAGCCCTGTATTGTAGGCAGAATTTAGGACTTCTCAAAGTTGATTTCTTGTTACTTTGTCGTTCATAAAATACACCACTAAATTCTCTGCGTTTAATTTTTAATTTTTTTTCATCAGGCTTGTGTCTCAATAGAGGATGGGTATCTACCTAAAGTTACTTTTGTAGTGGTCCAAAAGAGACATCACACCCGTCTCTTTCCTGTCAACCCCAAAGAGACCGATAGAAGTGGAAATATTATGCCAGGTTTTTTCAATATATTTCTCAACGCAGCTGGTATATATTATCATTTGAATTTATCACGTTTTGCTGATTTTGTTGTTCTAAATTGTCAAAGGAACCGTGGTAGACACCAGCGTTTGTCACCCTAGGGAATTTGATTTTTACCTTAACAGCCATGCAGGAATTCAGGTAATATTAGCTATGTCATTTAACTTTATGCCATTGTTTACTATTTGTTGCTCAATCGCCTTTTGACAGTTCTGTGTTATTTGCATTTGGACGTGTTCTTTTTGCAGGGGACTACTTATGCTGCCATTTGTTGTTTTGGTTGAGCCTTATTTTGTATGGATGTGCGATAGAACTACTAGACAGCTTTTGGATATACAAAACATGTTTGCCACCATGGGTGGATGGGCGTTTTTGTTTAGTATTGGTTAGAACTACTAGACAGCTTTTGGATACAGTGGTCACTGGGTGTTGGTTGCTATATTTTATTCTCTTAATTGTAGTACTTTGAGAATATGTTGTTGTATATTGTTGATCAAAGAATCATATATTAATGTTGTATATATGGAGGATTAATGTTGTATATAAATGGATTCATGTTGTATATGTCAATGGATTAATGGTGTATAACATTGGATTAAAGGATGAAATCAATATGAATTTTACACTTTTGCAGCATGCGAACAGGTTACCAATTAAATATATATCCACTGTTTTTCAAACAATTTTTTTTAAAATAACTAACACTTTAGAGGGCGCTTTGTCCAGAAAGCGCCCTCTAAACACTTTACATTGACAACTTTAGAGGGCGCTTTTTCCTGAAAGCGCTCTCTAAACACTTTACATTGACAACTTTAGAGGGCGCTTTTTCCTGAAAGCGCCCTCTAAACACTTTACAATGACAACTTTAGAGGGCGCTTCTTCCTGAAAGCGCCTTCTAAACACTTTACATTGACAACTTTAGAGGGCGTTTCTTCCAGAAAGCGCCCTCTAAACACTTTACACTGACAACTTTAGAGGGCGCTTTTTCCAGAAAGCGCCCTCTAAGGTGTCCCTTTATGGACCACTCCAGAGGGCGCTTTTTTCTTAAAGCGCACTATAATGTGGCCACTTTAGACAGCGCTTTCTCCAGGAGAACAAAGCGCTGTCTTTACCTATGCCAGCGCCAGATTAGAGGGCGCTTAAAAGCGCTGTTATAGGCCAAAATAAGCGCCCTCTTTTCCCTTATTTGGCGTAGTGATTACATCAATGACAATAAAGAGCTATGGAAAATCCCTGTCAAAGTACACCACAAATGGAATATTTCATCCACTGCAGAAGAGCATTTTAAACTTATAGTTATAGACAAAGAAGTAAGTTTTCATTACAGTCACAAACTATAGACCAGAAATTTAAATAACTTGAATTTTGTTTATTCAAATACTTAAATCATATAGCCACTTTAGGATTTCGCTTGTAGGAAAACAAAGTCCTGTTTTATTCACAGCTCAACTCACTAGATTTTGTTTATTTCTTCTTACCTCGTAATCTGCTAAAGCTATGCATAGACAATCTCTCAAAAGAAAAGGTTATACCATAAAATTTGGACTCTTAGTCTCTCGGGGTCACTAATCCCTGCATCAATTAAATGATTACTCGACGGTGATAACTACTTTATATAAATATAATGATAATCCATTCTTCTCAAGCTGCTCGTCAAAATAAAAAAATAATTAGATGGCAATGATTAATTTAATATAGAATTATTTATTAAAATAGAATTTGACACTTACCACCTGATTTGTTGTTGGTAATGATTCAGACGTAACGTTGTCTCCGGGTTCATTTTTTTTAGTCTGCCAACCATTCTTTATTTTTGATATCCATGTCCACAATGATAAAAAAACATGTATATGGAAAACATTTACACAAGAATGGAAAAAACATCATATTTGAAACAATTATAACGACCAAAATGACAAAACATAATAGATAGGATATATAATAAGCTAAAGAAAGTGATATAGCACCGTGTATTAGGATATCAACCGTTATTTCAAACATTTCATTTTTTAAATTGCTTGTCTTGACATCATAAATAATTATTAAAGTGTAATGTAAATTAAAACCTATGAACATCAAAAATATTTGAATGATATTTCGATCAAAAAAATTATTATTTGTTATTTCCAAAGCAACAAACGAACATAGTGCTACTACATTTTGGACTATAATTAGAAGTAGGTTTGTTGAAATTTTTGTTTTCTAATTGAGTGGTGTTCAGGAAGCTGAGTTTGTTCGTCAGAAACACATTCTTTTGAAAATTTAAAACGTCTAACAAAAGAAGCTCTAAAATAAAAAACAGACAGCAACCATATAAATGAAACAATTATACACAATTGCCAAGATATCATATGCATCATAAGCAGTGATATTGTACAGGTGAAAAACATAAAAACAAATATTCGAGACTGAGATCCGGGAAACGATAAAGCCTGCTCTATAATAAAAAACATTTGAAAAATAAACAAAAAATGAAATAAAGATATTAAAATGTAGATGCAAATGTAATTTTCTTTTTTTTGAAAGAAATTATTGAAAGTACTGTGTATAAGAAAATTATCAGAAGCACCAACAAAAATAAAATTAAGGTTGGAAAATGAAGTTTAAATTATTCAACAATTCTTGTTTTCGGACGGAAGAATGTTCTGATAACAGTTCCAAATTCATGTTGAAGATAAGAAATAATAAAATTTACAATGATATAAAATAAGAACAAGGGAAGAATAGGTAAGGAATGAGAAATTTAGCTTTAAAAATAATACAATCTCACGCCGGATTATGGAAGCAAAACTACCCAAACATAAAGAATCAACAAAAATCATGTAAATAACATATGGATTAAGATGTTAAAAAAATCAACAAAGATAATGTAAATAACATATGGATTAAGATGTTAAAAAAATCAACAAAGATTACGAAAATAACATATGGATTAAGATGTTAAATGTTTCCAATTATAATAAACATATAAGGTACCCTAAAGAATAGGGGTGTACATGGTTATCCAAATTACAAGAACCAATCCATTTTATTAGTTATAGTTTCAAAACAAAAAAAACAGTTTAAAAACAGAAAATAGTTTCAATCTGATTCTAAACCGGTTCAAACCGGTTTTCAATTAAAACCAGATTACAAGTAAATTGAATTTAGTTTTATTACTAGAATTTCATGAAATTGGCAATATACGACAACGTAACTTAACAAATTATTGTTATTCTTATTAGTAATATTAGTTTATCTGGATTGTTTCAGATTTATGAAAAACATATTTAAATTCTATGATATACGGTTAAAAACGTGAAGTAAAACAAGTTAAAAAATTTAATATGTTTAAAAGCAAATGTTGATAGGTACTCATTTATTTGAACTCATTTGCTTTAAATTTCAAAAACAATGTTGATAGTTACTGACTTAAACACTTCTGGTTAGATATTTTAATATGATAAAATTACATATGTTTTCTAAAAAAAACGTTATGTAATATGATATTTATAAGAACTTATTTAAAATAACTTTTTATTTTAAACTTTTTTAGAATTTTTCATCTAAAGAAATTCATAATAAAAAGTTAAAATAATTAATATGATTTTTTGTCTTTACAATTATATTTTATTAATGAATCTTCTTTAGATTCCAGTTTTTAAAGGATTATTTACTGTTAATAGTTTCCATTCTATTGTTAGTATTAATATATTCTATTTTTGATTAAAGTCTATGTTCCTATTTCAAAATTTATATATGTTGTAGTGTTTTTTTTAATGACTGATTCAGTACTTCTATACATGTTGCAGTGTTTTTTATAATTCAGTACTTTTATATTATTACATGTATTCACTTAAAAGAAGGTTTTACATATAAGAAAAGGTTTTAGTAAATAGGTACCTGTTTTTGGTTTTGGTCAACAATATAGAATTGTGCCAGTTATATCTGGTTTTCAAAATTGGTTCACCGTTTAAGGTACAGTAAACCATATGGATTAAGATGTTAAAGTGTTTCCAATTATAATAAACTATCTAAGGGACAGTAGTCTTCACCGATTCAAAATTATATCTGGTTTTGTGAATAATATATGGATTAAGATGTTAAAGTGTTTCCAATTATAATAAACCATCTAAGGTGAACGAAACCCCCGAGACCAGAGAAAGACCGGTGAATAATACCTCCGAGATCGAGGAACGGAACCCTCAAGACCGGAGGAAAACCGGTGAACGGAACACTCAAGACCGGTGAACGGAACACTCAAGACCGGTGAACGGAACACTCAAGACTGGAGGAAGACCGGTGAACGAAACCCTCAAGACCAGAGAAAGACCGGTGAACGAAACCTCCGAGATCGGTGAACGGAACCCTCAAGACCGGAGGAAGACCGGTGAACGAAACCCCCGAGACAAGAGAAAGACCGGTGAATGAACCTCCGAGATCGGTGAACGGAACCCTCAAGACCGTAGGAAGACCGGTGAACGGAACACTCAAGACCGGAGGAAGATCGGTGAACGAAACCCTGAAGACCGGTGAACGAAACCCTCAAGACAGGTGAACGAAACACTCAAGACCTGAGGAATACCGGTGAACAAAACACTCAAGACCGGAGAAAGACCGGTGAACGAAACCCGCAAGACCGGTAAACGAAACCTCCGAGATTGGTGAACGGAACCCTCAAGACCGGAGGAAGACCGGTGAACGAAACCCCCGATACCAGAGAAAGACCGGTGAACGAAACCTCTGAGACCGGTGAACGGAACCCTCAAGACCGGAGGAAGACCGATGAACGGAACACTCAAGACCGGTGAACGGAATACTCAAGACCGGAGGAACACCGGTGAACGAAACACACAAGACCGGAGGAAGACCGTTGAACGAAACCCTCAAGACCGGTGAACGAAACCCTCAAGACCGGTGAATGAAACACTCAAGACCTAAGGAATACCGGTGAACAAAACACTCAAGACCGGAGGAAGACCGGTGAACGAAACCCTCAAGACCGGAGGAAGACCGGTGAACGAAACCTCCGAGATCGGTGAACGGAACCCTCAAGACCGGAGGAAGACCGGTGAACGAAACCCCCGAGACCAGAGAAAGACCGGTGAATGAAACCTCCGAGATCGGTGAACGGAACCCTTAAGACCGGAGGAAGAGCGGTGAATGAAACACTCAAGACCGGGGGAAGACCGGTGAACGAAACCCTCAAGACCGGTGAACCAAACACTCAAGACCGGTGAACGAAACCCTCAAGACCGGGGAACGGAACACTCAAGACCGGAGGAAGACCGGTGAACGAAAAACTCAAGACCGGAGGAAGACCGGTGAACGAAACCCTCAAGACAGGAAGAAGACGGTGAACGAAACCCTTAAGACAAGAGAACGACCGATTAGCGAAACCTCCGAGATCGGTGATTGGAACCCTCAAGACCGAAGAAAAGCCGGTGAATAAAACCCCCGAGACCAGAGAAATACCGGTAAACGAAACCTCCGAGATCGGTGAACGGAACCCTCAAAACCGGAGTAAGACCGGTGAACGGAACACTCAAGACCGGTGAATGAAACCCTCAAGATCGGTGAACAAAACACTCAAGACCGGAGGAAGACCGGTGAACGAAACCCTCAAGACCAGAGGAAGACCGGTGAACGAAACCCTCAAGACCGGTGAACAGAACACTCAAGACCGGAGGAAGACCGGTGAACGAAACACTTAAGACCGGTGAATGAAACACTCAAGACCAGTGAACGAAACACTCAAGACCGGAGGAAGATCGGTGAACGAAACACTTAAGACCGGTAAACGGAACACTTAAGACAGGAGGAAGACCGGTGAACGAAACCCTCAAGACCGGAGGAAGACCGGTGAATGAAACACTCAAGACCGGTGAACGAAACCCTCAAGACCGGTGAACGAAACACTCAAGTCCGGAGGAACACCGGTGAACGAAACCCTCAAGACCGGATGAAGACCGATGAACGAAACACTCAAGACCAGAGGAAGACCAGTGACCAAAACCCTCAAGACCGGTGAACAAAACACTCAAGACCGGAGGAACACCGGTGAACGAAACCGTCAAGACCAGAGAAAGACCGGGGAATGAAACCTCCGAGATCAGTGAACGAAACCCTCAAGATCGGAGGAAGATCGGTGAACGAAACCCCCGAGACCAGAAAAAGACCGGTGAACGAAACCTCCAAGATCGGTGAATGAAGCCCTCAAGAACGGAGGAAGACCAGTGAACGGAACACTCAAGACCGGAGGAACACAGGTGAACGAAACCCTCAAGACCGGAGAAAGACCGGTGAACGGAACACTCAAGGCCGGTGAACGAAACCCTCAAGACCGGAGGAAGACCAGTGAATGGAACACTTAAGACCGGAAGAAGACGGTGAACGAAACCCTCAAGACCAGAGAAAGACCGGTGAGTGAAACCTCCGAGATCGGTGAACGGAACCCTCAAGACCGGAGGAAGACCGGTGAACGGAAAACTCAAGACCGTTGAACGAAACCCTCAAGACCGGAGGAAGACCGGTGAACAAAACACTCAAGACCGGAGGAAGACTGGTGAACAAAACGCTCCAGACCAGAGGAAGACCAGTGAACGGAACACTCAAGACCGGAGGAAGACCGGTGAATGAAACCCTCAAGACCGGAAGAAGACCGGTGAATGAAACACTTCAGACCGGTGAACGAAACCCTCAAGACCGGAGGAAGACCGGTGAACGGAACACTCATGTCCGGAGGAAGACCGGTGAACGAAACCCTCAAGACCGGATGAAGATCGGTGAACTAAACACTCAAGACCAGAGGAAACCGGTGAACAAAACCCTCAAGACCAGTGAACAGAACACTCAAGATCGGAGGAACACCAGTGAACGAAACCCTCAAGACCAGAGAAAGACCGGGGAATGAAACCTCCGAGATCGGTGCACAAAACCCTCAAGATCGGAGGAAGATCGGTGAATGAAACCCACGAGACCAGAGAAAGACCGGTGAACGAAACCTCCGAGATCGGTTAACGGAACCCTCAAGACCGGAGGAAGACTAGTGAAAGGAACACTCAATACCGGAGGAACACCGTTGAAGGAAACCCTCAAGACCGAAGGAAGACAGGTGAACGAAACCCTCAAGACCGGTGAATGGAACACTCAAGACCGGTGGAAGACTGGTGAACAAAACCCTCAAGACTAGAAAAAAACCGGTGAATGAAACACTCAAGACCGGAGGAAGACCGGTGAACGAAACCCTTAACACCGGAGGAAGACCGGTGAAGGAAACCCTCAAGACCGGTGAACAAAACCCTCAAGACCGGAGGAAGACCGGTGAAGGAAACCCTCAAGACCGGTGAACGAAACCCACAAGACTGGATGAAGACCGGTGAAAGAAACCCTCAAGACCGGAGGAAAACCAGTGAACGAAACCCTCAAGACCGGAGGAAGACCGGTGAACTAAACCCTTAAGACCGGAGGAAGACCGGTGAACGAACCCCTCAAGATCGGAGGAAGACCGGTGAACGGAACCCTCAAGGCCGGAGGAAAACCTGTGAAAGAAACCCTTAAGACCTGAGGAAGACCGGTGAACAAAACACCCAATACCGGAGAAAGACCGGTGAACAAAACCCTCAAGACCGGTGAACGAAATACTTAAGACCGGTGAACGAAACACTCATGACCGGAGGAAGACCGGTGAACGAAACCCTCAAGACCGGAGGAAGACCGGTGAACGGAACACTCAAGACCGGAGGAAGATCGGTGAACGAAACCCTCAAGACCATAGAAATATCGGTGAACAAAACCTCCGAGATCGGTGCACAGAACCCTCAAGACTTGAGGAAGACCGGTGAACGGAACACTCAAGACCGGAGGAAGACCTGTGAACGACACCCTCAAGACCAGAGAAAGATAGGTGAACGAAACCTCAGAGATCGGTGAACAGAACCCTCAAGACCGGAAGAAGACCGGTGAATGAAACCCCCAAACTAGAGAAAGACCGGTGAACGAAACCTCTGAGAACGGTGAACGGAACACTCAAGACCGGCGGAAGACCGAAGAACGGAACACTCAAGACCGGTGGAAGACCGAAGAACGGAACACTCAAGACCAGTGAATGGAACACTCAAGACCGGAGGAACACTGGTGAACGAAACACACAAGATTGGAGGAAGACAGGTGAACGAAACCCTCAAGACCGGTGAACGAAACACTCAAGACCTGAGGAATACCGGTGAACAAAACACTCGAGATCGGAGGAAGACCGGTGAACGAAACCCTCAAGACCGGAGGAAGACCGGTGAACGAAACCTCCGAGATCGGTGAACGGAACCCTCAAGACCGGAGGAAGACCGGTGAACGAAACCCCCGAGACCAGAGAAAGACCGGTGAACGAAACCTCCGAGATCGGTGAACGGAACCCTCAAGACCGGAGGAAGACCGGTGAATAAAACACTCAAGACCGGAGGAAGACCGGTGAACGAAACCCTCAAGACCGATGAACCAAACACTCAAGACCGATGAACGAAACCCTCAAGACCGGTGAACGGAACACTCAAGACCGGAGGAAGACCGGTGAACGAAAAACTCAAGACCGGAGGAAGACCGGTGAACGAAACCCTCAAAGCCGGAAGAAGACGGTGAACGAAACCCTCAAGACCAGAGAAAGCCGATTAGCGAAACCTCCGAGACCGGTGAACGGAACCCTTAAGACCGGAGAAAGACCGGTGAATAAAACCCCCGAGACCAGAGAAACACCGGTGAACGAAACCTCCGAGATCGGTGAACGGAACCCTCAAGACCGGAGTAAGACCGGTGAACGGAACACTCAAGGCCGGTGAATGAAACCCTCAAGATCGGTGAATAAAACACTCAAGACCGGAGTAAGACCGGTGAACGAAACCCTCAAGACCAGAGGAAGACCGGTGAACGAAACCCTTAAGACCGGTGAACAGAACACTCAAGACCGGAGGAAGACCGGTGAACGAAAGACTCAAGACCGGTGAATGAAACACTCAAGACCGGTGAACGAAACACTGAAGACCGGAGGAAGACCGGTGAACGAAACACTCAAGACTGGTGAACGGAACACTCAAGACAGGAGGAAGACCGGTGAACGAAACCCTCAAGACCGGAGGAAGACCGGTGAATGAAACACTCAAGACCGGTGAACGAATCCCTCGAGACCGGAGGAAGACTGGTGAACGAAACACTCAAGTCCGGAGGAAGACCAGTGAACGAAACCCTCAAGACCAGATGAAGACCGGTGAATGTTAGGGACCAATTAGTACTACTTTTTATATCATTTTATTGGTCCCTTTTACCAAGTTTTGATGTAATTACACACTTTTATTCTCACTATTTTGTATAAATGCAATTAGGTTTAATTTATTTTGTTTTGAATAGTTATTTCACAAATTTGTTAGTTTTGTAGAATTTTTGGATGAGAAAGCTTTGGATTGCAGCATCATATTATGGAAGATTTTGGATGAAACTTGCAAAGAAAGGAAGCTGAGGCAGCTTCAGTTCGCCCCGCGAACATCTTTCGGCCCGTGAACTGAATGAGACAGCTTCAGTTCGCCCCGCGAACCCTGCGAATCCAGCAAGCTGATTTTGGGTCAAAAGTGCTGTTTTGAAGGCCAGCTGGTTTTGCCAATTTGGTGTCTGCCTTGGAATAGCTTTTCTGCTTTGGATGGAAATGATCAATTAAGAAAATGTCAACTCTTTTAGGAGAGAAAAACACATTATTCATATTAATTCATTACTATTCAGATTGACATTGAGAGATTTTTGTAAGAGAGAAAACAGAGTTTTTCTTCTTTAACATTCTGGTGTGTAACAATGATGATGAGGAGCTAAACTCCCTTTTGTCAAGATTGGAGGTAGTAGCTATTCTCATATGTTTATGTATTGCATTTGATTTATATATATGATAAAGATTGTTGATGTATTGAATACTGTTTTTGCCCTAAGTTGAAAACCAGATTTGAGTAGTTGTCGAGAGAGATTATTTGAGTCTTGACATAAAACAGATTTCAAGTAGTGAATAAGTTGTAGAGATAGATTTATTCATTACTCTTCTTTGGTATCAAACATTAAAGATTGCTATATTGATAGTTAGGTGGAGAGATCGTCTAAGGATCAATATAGTGATTATCACAATATCGTTTAGACATAAATGACTTTGAGAGGATACTTGAACATCATCAATAATCTTGAATCTATATAGTTATCATAAGGAATCATAAGCATTTAGAATAGTGAACTCCAATCTTGCCAAGCTTTTACGTTTGATTAAAACCATTTTACTGTTTTTAGTGACATTTACTCACAAGATAATTTTCCAACCAAAACAACTTTGTTACGTTCTAAACTTATAACAAATCGGATTATAGAACGGCGGTAATATCAACCAATCTCTGTGGATATGATATAAAAATATTTGCCGAAAATATACTTTTCAACAAATTGGCGCCGTTGCCGGGGATTGGTGTCGATATTACAAGCATTGCAATAATTCATTGTTCTAAGTTTTGTTACTTTTATTGCTATTACTATTTTGTTTCACTTGGTTTGTTAGTTTTATAGATTCTAGTGCATGCGAGGAAAAGCTACCGAGGAGCAACTTCAATTCGATCCTGAAATTGAAAGAACACTTCGGAAGCTCAATAGCAAAACACGAAGAAGAAGGAAACTAGCCGAAGAGAGGAACTGGAGAGAAGAAGCATCTACTTCCGCATTTGTTCAAATCGAAGAAGTGGTTGTAGAGGCTTGTGAAGGAAACATGGCGGATGACAATCGTACCGAAATGTCCGCTAATAGTCAGAGAAGGAATGCTCAATTTGCTCGTGGAGGAAGAAATACGGAGATGAAGACCGGAATCCTCCAACTTCTCTATGCAAATCCATTCACCAGAATGGACCATGAAGATCCGTATTCCCATCTCATCAAATTCTATGAGATTGCGGGTTCTACGGGAATAGACGAAGCGGGTGAAGAAGCATTATTCAAGAGGATGTTCCCACACTCCTTAGTGGGAAAGGCAAAAGAGTGGTACCTTGATCAAGCACCGAGAGTGATGACGGATTGGAATTTACTAGAAGAAAAGTTCTTAGAAAGATATTTTCCTCAATCCCGATTCATGGAAGCCAAAACGGCTATTGCGGTATTCACTCAAGGAAGCAACGAGTCTTTGAATGAGGCTTGGGAAAGATTCAAGTCAATGTTGAGAAAATGCAAGGGTCATGGTTTTGATGAGCTCACTCAAGTCCATATTTTTCTAAATGGGCTCCAATCAACTCACAGAACACTTTTGGATGCTACTGCGGGTGGTTCTCTTATGTCAAAGAATGCTGAAGAAGCTAAAGTCATTATTGATCGGATGACACTCAATGATCGCCAAAGTCAACATGACCATAGCCCTTCACAACGTAAACCGGGAGTTCTTGAATTAAATACCAATGACGCCATTCTTGCTCAAAACAAGCTACTCTCTCAACAAGTGGAGTTGCTTACTCAACAAATGACCAAGCTTCCACAGCAAATGAAGGAAATTCAAGGGTCTCAAGTTCGACATCAAGTAGCATGTTGCGAATTATGTCAAGGAGATCACCCTACTGGTTTTTGTCCTCCACTAGAAGAAGTAAGCTATGTGAACAATCAAAATCAAGGCTATCAAAGGAACAATCAAGGTTATCAACCATCAAGGTTCAACAATCAAAATTTTCAGCAGCAGAGTCCTTACCAACATCTAAATTCTCAAGGACAGCAGTCGCAAGGAGGAAGTTCCAAGCTAGAGGATACTCTTCAATAATTCATGCAAGCTTCCATGGCAAATCAGAAGAGTAACGAAGCAGCAATAAAAAATCTGGAAACTCAAGTAGGCCAACTTGCAAAGCAACTGTCGGAATAAAACGCGGGATCTTCTTTCTCCGCTAACACTCAACCCAATCCAAAGGAGCATTGTAAAGCAATTTTTACTAGAAGCGGTAGAGAGTTGACAAGTAAAAAAGGTGAGGAAATTACAGTTGAGAATGATATGGATGTTGTGCTGGAAAATGAGGATGTGGCTTGTGGGAAGGAGAAAGTGGCAGAAACTGCTCACTTCGCGCCACGATCTTCCTTCGCACCGCGAAAACAGCAGAATCAGCAATTGATGGAAGAACAGCAGTGTGAAGCGGAAATGAGGAAGGAAATTAAACCAAGAAAAAAGAAAACAAGAGACAAAGGAGTGAATTTTATTCCAGTTCAACATCTACCCTATCCGCACGCACCATCAAAGAAGGATAATGCTAGACATTATGCACGGTTCATGGACATCTTCAAGCAACTCCAAATCAATATTCCATTTGCTGATGCATTAGAACAAATGCTACGGTATGCAAAGTTCATGAAGGACATTCTTACAAAGAAAAGGAGACACGTGGAATACGAAACCATATTGCTTGATGCACGGTGTAGTGCCATCATCCAAAAGACTCTCCCAAGGAAGGAGTCCGATCCAGGCCGAGTTGTTTTACCGGTGACCATTGGAAGCACATACATTGGAAATGGTTTGATTGACTTGGGCTCTAGTATAAATTTAATCCCCCTCTCCATTGTTAAAAGATTGGGAAATGTTGAGATCAAATCGACAAGGATGACTTTACAACTAGCCGACAAGTCTACCACTTCACCATTCGGAATTGCTAAAGACATGTTAGTGAAAGTGGACAAATTCTTGTTTCCGGTAGATTTCGTGATAGTAGAGATGGACGAGGATCGTGATGTTCCCATAATCCTTGGAAGACCATTCATGAAAACAGCCCGGATGATGATTGACATAGATGATGGACTAATGAAGGTGAGAGTGCAAGACGAAGAGGTGACCTTTAATCTTTTTGAAGCTATGGAGCATCCAAATGACAAGCATGATTCTTTCCGAAATGATGCAATTGAAGAGAAATATCATGATGGAAAGGTCCGTCACAAGGAGTTTCATGTCGGACAAATGGTACTGCTTTTCAAATCAAGGTTGAAGTTATTCCCTGGTAAGTCGAAGTCAAAATGGTCAGGACCGTTCGTTGTCAAAGAGGTGCGCAATTATGGAGCCATTGTAATCGAGGATCCAAAGTCACAAGAGAGTTGGACTGTAAATGGTCAAAGACTCAAAGTTTACCATAGTGGCGACGTAAATCGTGATGTGGGTGTCGTGTCTCTATTTGAACCGGGCTAATCAATGGACCGTCGAGCTCAAACGACGTTAAACAAAGCGCTTGTTGGGAGGCAACCCAACGTTGTAAGTCTGCATTTTAATTTTTTTTTCTGCTGTGTTAAATTTTGAAAAAATTGGGTTCTATTTTTTACCGTTCGCCCCCGCGAACTGAATTCAAAGCTTCAGTTCGCGCCGTGAACAAAGTTCGCCCCGTGAACAGTAAGTGGCAGAACCAATTTTTTAAGAAAATTCCTTCAGTTTGCCCAGCGAACTGAAAAAAAAAAAAATTCCTTCAGTTCGCCCAGCGAACTGGAAAAAAAAAATTCCTTCAGTTCGCCCAACGAACTAAGCAGGGAAGAACCCTTTAACTTCTGTTTTATGTCATTTTTTTTCTATTTTCACAAACTTAAGAGTTTCTTTCAACAACCTCGCTGCCCCACTTCCAAAACTCCAAATTTCAAAACTAGTCCTCTCCATTCCCTTCTTAGGAGGATTATGTTGATTATGCTAAGTGGCCGGAGGGCAGGCCAGTTTTTTTTGGGGGGGTTCAGGAGGTGGTGCGACATATGGCGATGAGATGAAGGAAGATTGAGGAGTTTGTTGAATTTTTGAGTTTGTCTTAATAACTGCATGAGTACTTTTTGAGATTTAAGTGTGTCACAATCAAATTGGCTTACCAACATTTTTTGTTTAATTGTTCTTACTCTTAAGTCAAGCTTAAAGCAACCAAAAATTGTTCGCAAAGAAAGAAGCATAGGACACTTCGAGTGGTGATGATAAGAATTAGTATCGGCATTTCAAGGTACACTTTATCGCTTTCTAGACTTAACATGAGTAGGTTGATGGTGTGTGCAAATTCCATGTCATAAATTCATTGAAGTATATGTCATTTTTGAATCAAAATAGGACTTAACCAATTGTGAGGAGGCTTTCCATTGTACACAAAAAAGCGAGAAACCAAGCATTATTTTGACTCATTCTTATCATGCTAAGTCATGCATCAATCTATTTTTTTTTGAAATTTTTTGAAAATGATAGAGGCATTGTTTGTGAGAAAAACCACTTGACCAAAAAGTTTGAATCAACTAACCTTGTGAGGAATAATCCTTAGTTAAACCCCTTTGAGCTTATTTTAGGATTCATCTGATTGAAAATTGTAAAATCAATTGAAAATTGTGGAATAAATGAATCCTAATTTCTTTCGTATTAGTTGAAACCTCAAACCGAGTTGTTTGCAAAATTTTGCCTTTTGCTTATGTCTAAGTAAGGAGCACTTTTGAATAAATTTGGTTTTGGAATCTAAAGTTGGGGAGAGTAAAGTGAAAAGTTGATTAGAAACTTAGAAAAGTGAGTTTTTATGAAAGGGTAAAAATATGAAAAGAAACAAGAAAAAGAAATCACCCTTGAAACCATAGAGCAAAGAAAAAAGAATAGAAAAAAAAAGCAAAGAAAATGCTCATGGTTGTGTGGATATGAAAAGAAAAAGAAAAAGAAAAATATAGGGATCAAAGAAAGGGAAATCGTGTAGAGTTGAATATTTGGGAATGCTCCCTTAGGATAGACAATTTGGTTGAATTCTCTTAATCATATCCTTTCTTGTAACCTAAGCCACATTACAACCTTGAAAGACCTCTTGATTCTCATTTTTCACATGATTTGGTACTTGTTGTGATAACCGCATGATTTGAGTTGTTGTTGATTTAATTGCTTGGATGAGTGAAAGTAACCCTTCATGTTATTCATCATCATTATGATGTGTCTCTAAGTTTGATTCAATTTTGACATATATGGCTTTGAATTCCTTGGAATGATTTTTGCACTTTACCATTTCCCTTATTCATGTTTTGTCTAGAATTGAGATAGGTGAATTGAGAAAATGCCAAACGCTTTTGAACCATTTGAATGTCCTTGGTAAATCCTTGTTTCAATCTTTTGTGTCATTGCTTTGGTTGTAAGGGTGGAAACTTTTGTTTAGGGACAAACAAAATGTTAAGTTGGGGAGAGTTGTTAGGGACCAATTAGTACTACTTTTTATATCATTTTATTGGTCCCTTTTACCAAGTTTTGATGTAATTACACACTTTTATTCTCACTATTTTGTATAAATGCAATTAGGTTTAATTTATTTTGTTTTGAATAGTTATTTCACATATTTGTTAGTTTTGTAGAATTTTTGGATGAGAAAGCTTTGGATTGCAGCATCATAATATGGAAGATTTTGGATAAAACTTGCAAAGCAAGGAAGCTGAGGCAGCTTCAGTTCGCCCCGCGAACATCTTTCGCCCCGCGAACTGAATGAGACAGCTTCAGTTCGCCCCACGAACCCTGCGAATCCAGCAAGCTGATTTTGGGTCAAAAGTGCTGTTTTGAAGGCCAGCTGGTTTTGCCATTTTGGTGTCTGCCTTGGAATAGCTTTTCTGCTTTGGATGGAAATGATCAATTAAGAAAATGTCAACTCTTTTAGGAGAGAAAAACACATTATTCATATTAATTCATTACTATTCAGATTGACATTGAGAGATTTTTGTAAGAGAGAAAACAGAGTTTTTCTTCTTTAACATTCTGGTGTGTAACAATGATGATGAGGAGCTAAACTCCCTTTTGTCAAGATTGGAGGTAGTAGCTATTCTCATATGTTTATGTATTGCATTTGATTTATATATATGATAAAGATTGTTGATGTATTGAATACTGTTTTTGCCCTAAGTTGAAAACCAGATTTGAGTAGTTGTCGAGAGAGATTATTTGAGTCTTGACATAAAACAGATTTCAAGTAGTGAATAAGTTGTAGAGATAGATTTATTCATTACTCTTCTTTGGTATCAAACATTAAAGATTGCTATATTGATAGTTAGGTGGAGAGATCGTCTAAGGCCTGAGGAAGACCGGTGAAAGAAACCCTTAAGACCTGAGGAAGACCGGTCAACAAAACACCCAAGACCGGAGAAAGACCGGTGAACAAAACCCTCAAGCCCGGAGGAAGACCGGTGAACGAAACACTCAAGACCGGAGGAAGACCGGTGAACGAAACCCTCAAGACCGGAGGAAGACCAGTGAACGGAACACTCAAGACCGGAGGAAGACCGGTGAACGAAACCCTTAAGACTAGAGAGATATCGGTGAACGAAACCTCCGAGATCGGTGCACGGAACCCTCAAGACTTGAGGAAGACCGGTGAACGGAACACTCAAGACCGGAGGAAGACCGGTGAACGGAACACTCAAGACCGGTGAACGGAATACTGAAGACCGGAGGAACACCGGTGAACAAAACACACAAGACCGGAGGAAGAACGGTGAATGAAACCCTCAAGACCGGAGGAAGACCGGTGAATGGAACACTCAAGGCCGGAAGAAGACGGTGAATGAAACCTCCGAGATTGGTGAACAAAACCTCCGGGATCGGTGAACGAAACCCTCAAGACCGGTGAATGGAACACTCGAAATAGGAGGAAGACCGGTGAACAAAACCCTAAAGACCGGAGGAAGACCGGTGAACAAAACCCTCAAGCCCGGAGGAAGACCGGTGAACGGAACACTCAAGACCGGTGAACGGAATACTGAAGACCGGAGGAACACCGGTGAACAAAACACACAAGACCGGAGGAAGAACGGTGAATGAAACCCTCAAGACCGGAGGAAGACCGGTGAATGGAACACTCAAGGCCGGAAGAAGACGGTGAATGAAACCTCCGAGATTGGTGAACGAAACCTCCGAGATCGGTGAACGAAACCCTCAAGACCGGTGAATGGAACACTCGAAATAGGAGGAAGACCGGTGAACAAAACCCTAAAGACCGGAGGAAGATCTGTGAACGAAACACTCAAGACTGGAGGAAGACCGGTGAACGAAACCCTCAAGACCGGAGGAAGACCGGTGAACGGAACACTCAAGACCGGTGAACGAAACCCTCAATACCGGAGGAAGACCGGTGAACTAAACACTCAAGACCGGTGAACGAAACCCTCAAGACCGGAGGAAGACCGGTGAACGGAACACTCATGTCCGGAGGAAGACCGGTGAACGAAACCCTCAAGATCAGATGAACACCGGTGAACGAAACACTCAAGACCAGAGGAAGACCGGTGAACGAAACCCTCAAGACCGTCGAACAGAACACTCAAGACCGGAGGAACACCGGTGAACGAAACCCTCAAGACCAGAGAAAGACCGGGGAATGAAACCTCCGAGATCGGTGAACAAAACCCTCAAGATCAGAGGAAGATCGGTGAACGAAACCTCCGATACCAGAGAAAGACCGGTGAACGAAACCTCCGAGATCGGTGAACGGAACCGTCAAGACCGGAGGAAGACTAGTGAACGGAACACTCAAGACTGGAGGAACACCGGTGAAGGAAACTCTCAAGACCGGAAGAAGACAGGTGAACGAAACCCTCAAGACCGGAGGAGGACCGGTGAACGGAACACTCAAGACCGGAGGAAGGCCGGTGAACGAAACCCTCAAGACTGGAGGAAATCCGGTGAACGAAACACTCAAGACCGGAGGAAGACCGGTGAATGAAACCCTCAAGACCAGAGGAAGACCGGTGAAGGAAACCCTCAAGACTGGAGGAAGACCGGTGAACGAAACCCTCAAGATCGAAGGAAGACAAGTGAAGGAAACCCTAAGACCGGAGGAAGACCGGTGAACGAAACCCCCAAGACTGGATAAAGACCGGTGAAATAAACCCTCAAGACTGGAGGAAGACCAGTGAACGAAACCCTCAAGACCGGAGGAAGACCGGTGAACTAAACCCTCAAGACCGGTGAACGAACCCCTCAAGATCGGAGGAAGACCGGTGAACGGAGCCCTCAAGGCCGGAGGAAGACCGGTGAAAGAAACCTTAAGACCTGAGGAAGACCGGTGAACAAAACACCCAAGACCGGAGAAAGACCGGTGAACAAAACCCTCAAGCCCGGAGGAAGACCGGTGAACGAAACACTCAAGACCGGAGGAAGACCGGTGAACGAAACCCTCAAGACCGGAGGAAGACCGGTGAACGGAACACTCAAGACCGGAAGAAGAACGGTGAACGAAACCCTTTAGACTAGAGAGATATCGGTGAACGAAACCTCCGAGATCGGTGCACGGAACCCTCAAGACTTGAGGAAGACCGGTGAACGGAACACTCAAGACCGGAGGAAGACCGGTTAATGACACCCTCAAGACCAGAGAAAGACCGGTAAACGAAACCTCAGAGATAGGTGAACGGAACCCTCAAGACCGGAGGAAGACCGGTGAACGAAACCCCAAAAACCAGAGAAAGACCGGTGAACGAAACCTCTGAGATCGGTGAACGGAACCCTCAAGACCGGAGGAAGACCGATGAACGGAACACTCAAGACCGGTGAACGGAATACTGAAGACCGGAGGAACACCGGTGAACAAAACACACAAGACCGGAGGAAGACCGGTGAATGAAACCCTCAAGACCGGAGGAAGACCGGTGAATGGAACACTCAAGGCCGGAAGATGACGGTGAATGAAACCTCCGAGATTGGTGAACGAAACCTCCGAGATCGGTGAACGAAACCCTCAAGACCGGTGAATGGAACACTCGAAATAGGAGGAAGACCGGTGAACAAAACCCTAAAGACCGGAGGAAGATCTGTGAACGAAACACTCAAGACTGGAGGAAGACCGGTGAACGAAACCCTCAAGACCGGAGGAAGACCGGTGAACGGAACACTCAAGACCGGTGAACGAAACCCTCAATACCGGAGGAAGACCGGTGAACTAAACACTCAAGACCGGTGAACGAAACCCTCAAGACCGGAGGAAGACCGGTGAATGGAACACTCA
Organism: Lathyrus oleraceus; assembly: GCF_024323335.1. NCBI lineage: Eukaryota > Viridiplantae > Streptophyta > Magnoliopsida > Fabales > Fabaceae > Lathyrus > Lathyrus oleraceus. The sequence continues at coordinate 143,835,297 of NC_066579.1, read as the reverse complement.
TGTCCGGAGGAAGACCGGTGAACGAAACCCTCAAGATCAGATGAACACCGGTGAACGAAACACTCAAGACCAGAGGAAGACCGGTGAACGAAACCCTCAAGACCGTCGAACAGAACACTCAAGACCGGAGGAACACCGGTGAACGAAACCCTCAAGACCAGAGAAAGACCGGGGAATGAAACCTCCGAGATCGGTGAACAAAACCCTCAAGATCAGAGGAAGATCGGTGAACGAAACCTCCGATACCAGAGAAAGACCGGTGAACGAAACCTCCGAGATCGGTGAACGGAACCGTCAAGACCGGAGGAAGACTAGTGAACGGAACACTCAAGACTGGAGGAACACCGGTGAAGGAAACTCTCAAGACCGAAAGAAGACAGGTGAACGAAACCCTCAAGACCGGAGGAGGACGGTGAACGGAACACTCAAGACCGGAGGAAGGCCGGTGAACGAAACCCTCAAGACTGGAGGAAATCCGGTGAACGAAACACTCAAGACCGGAGGAAGACCGGTGAATGAAACCCTCAAGACCAGAGGAAGACCGGTGAAGGAAACCCTCAAGACTGGAGGAAGACCGGTGAACGAAACCCTCAAGATCGAAGGAAGACAAGTGAAGGAAACCCTAAGACCGGAGGAAGACCGGTGAACGAAACCCCCAAGACTGGATAAAGACCGGTGAAATAAACCCTCAAGACTGGAGGAAGACCAGTGAACGAAACCCTCAAGACCGGAGGAAGACCGGTGAACTAAACCCTCAAGACCGGTGAACGAACCCCTCAAGATCGGAGGAAGACCGGTGAACGGAGCCCTCAAGGCCGGAGGAAGACCGGTGAAAGAAACCCTTAAGACCTGAGGAAGACCGGTGAACAAAACACCCAAGACCGGAGAAAGACCGGTGAACAAAACCCTCAAGCCCGGAGGAAGACCGGTGAACGAAACACTCAAGACCGGAGGAAGACCGGTGAACGAAACCCTCAAGACCGGAGGAAGACCGGTGAACGGAACACTCAAGACCGGAAGAAGAACGGTGAACGAAACCCTTTAGACTAGAGAGATATCGGTGAACGAAACCTCCGAGATCGGTGCACGGAACCCTCAAGACTTGAGGAAGACCGGTGAACGGAACACTCAAGACCGGAGGAAGACCGGTTAATGACACCCTCAAGACCAGAGAAAGACCGGTAAACGAAACCTCAGAGATAGGTGAACGGAACCCTCAAGACCGGAGGAAGACCGGTGAACGAAACCCCAAAAACCAGAGAAAGACCGGTGAACGAAACCTCTGAGATCGGTGAACGGAACCCTCAAGACCGGAGGAAGACCGATGAACGGAACACTCAAGACCGGTGAACGGAATACTGAAGACCGGAGGAACACCGGTGAACAAAACACACAAGACCGGAGGAAGACCGGTGAATGAAACCCTCAAGACCGGAGGAAGACCGGTGAATGGAACACTCAAGGCCGGAAGATGACGGTGAATGAAACCTCCGAGATTGGTGAACGAAACCTCCGAGATCGGTGAACGAAACCCTCAAGACCGGTGAATGGAACACTTGAAATAGGAGGAAGACCGGTGAACAAAACCCTAAAGACCGGAGGAAGATCTGTGAACGAAACACTCAAGACTGGAGGAAGACCGGTGAACGAAACCCTCAAGACCGGAGGAAGACCGGTGAACGGAACACTCAAGACCGGTGAACGAAACCCTCAATACCGGAGGAAGACCGGTGAACTAAACACTCAAGACCGGTGAACGAAACCCTCAAGACCGGAGGAAGACCGGTGAACGGAACACTCATGTCCGGAGGAAGACCGGTGAACGAAACCCTCAAGATCAGATGAACACCGGTGAACGAAACACTCAAGACCAGAGGAAGACCGGTGAACGAAACCCTCAAGACCGTCGAACAGAACACTCAAGACCGGAGGAACACCGGTGAACGAAACCCTCAAGACCAGAGAAAGACCGGGGAATGAAACCTCCGAGATCGGTGAACAAAACCCTCAAGATCAGAGGAAGATCGGTGAACGAAACCTCCGATACCAGAGAAAGACCGGTGAACGAAACCTCCGAGATCGGTGAACGGAACCGTCAAGACCGGAGGAAGACTAGTGAACGGAACACTCAAGACTGGAGGAACACCGGTGAAGGAAACTCTCAAGACCGGAAGAAGACAGGTGAACGAAACCCTCAAGACCGGAGGAGGACCGGTGAACGGAACACTCAAGACCGGAGGAAGGCCGGTGAACGAAACCCTCAAGACTGGAGGAAATCCGGTGAACGAAACACTCAAGACCGAAGGAAGACCGGTGAATGAAACCCTCAAGACCAGAGGAAGACCGGTGAAGGAAACCCTCAAGACTGGAGGAAGACCGGTGAACGAAACCCTCAAGATCGAAGGAAGACAAGTGAAGGAAACCCTAAGACCGGAGGAAGACCGGTGAACGAAACCCCCAAGACTGGATAAAGACCGGTGAAATAAACCCTCAAGACTGGAGGAAGACCAGTGAACGAAACCCTCAAGACCGGAGGAAGACCGGTGAACTAAACCCTCAAGACCGGTGAACGAACCCCTCAAGATCGGAGGAAGACCGGTGAACGGAGCCCTCAAGGCCGGAGGAAGACCGGTGAAAGAAACCCTTAAGACCTGAGGAAGACCGGTGAACAAAACACCCAAGACCGGAGAAAGACCGGTGAACAAAACCCTCAAGCCCGGAGGAAGACCGGTGAACGAAACACTCAAGACCGGAGGAAGACCGGTGAACGAAACCCTCAAGACCGGAGGAAGACCGGTGAACGGAACACTCAAGACCGGAAGAAGAACGGTGAACGAAACCCTTTAGACTAGAGAGATATCGGTGAACGAAACCTCCGAGATCGGTGCACGGAACCCTCAAGACTTGAGGAAGACCGGTGAACGGAACACTCAAGACCGGAGGAAGACCGGTTAATGACACCCTCAAGACCAGAGAAAGACCGGTAAACGAAACCTCAGAGATAGGTGAACGGAACCCTCAAGACCGGAGGAAGACCGGTGAACGAAACCCCAAAAACCAGAGAAAGACCGGTGAACGAAACCTCTGAGATCGGTGAACGGAACCCTCAAGACCGGAGGAAGACCGATGAACGGAACACTCAAGACCGGTGAACGGAATACTGAAGACCGGAGGAACACCGGTGAACAAAACACACAAGACCGGAGGAAGACCGGTGAATGAAACCCTCAAGACCGGAGGAAGACCGGTGAATGGAACACTCAAGGCCGGAAGATGACGGTGAATGAAACCTCCGAGATCGGTGAACGAAACCTCCGAGATCGGTGAACGAAACCCTCAAGACCGGTGAATGGAACACTCGAAATCGGAGGAAGACCGGTGAACAAAACCCTAAAGACCGGAGGAAGATCTGTGAACGAAACACTCAAGACCGGAGGAAGACCGGTGAACGAAACCCTCAAGACCGGAGGAAGACCGGTGAACGGAACACTCAAGACCGGTGAACGAAACCCTCAATACCGGAGGAAGACCGGTGAACTAAACACTCAAGACCGGTGAACGAAACCCTCAAGACCGGAGGAAGACCGGTGAACGGAACACTCATGTCCGGAGGAAGACCGGTGAACGAAACCCTCAAGACTGGATGAAGACCAGCGAAAAAAATACTCAAGACCAGAGGAAGACCGATGAACGAAACCCTTAAGACCGGTGAACAGAACACTCAAGACTGGAGGAAGACCGGTGAACGAAACCCTTAAGACCAGAGAAAAACCGGTGAAAGAAACCTCCGAGATCGGTGAACGGAACCCTCAAGACCGGAGGAAGATCGGTGAACGAAACTTCCGAGACCAGAGAAACACTGGTGAACGAAACCTCTGAGATCGGTGAATGGAACACTTAAGACCGGAGGAAGACCAGTGAACGAGACCCTCAAGACCGGAGGAAGACCGGTGAACGAAAACCTCAAGACCGGTAAACGAAACCCTCAAGACCGGAGGAAGATCGATGAACGAAACCCTCAAGACCGAAGGATGACCGGTGAACGAAACACTCAAGATAGGATGAAGACTTGTGAACGAAACCCTCAAGACCGGAGAAGGCAACACTCAAGATCGGAAGATGACAGTGAACAAAACCCTCAAGACCAGAGAAAGACCGGTGAACGAAACCTCAGAGATCGGTGAACGGAACCTTAAAGACCGGAGAAATACCGGTGAATGAAACCCCCGAGACCAGAGAAAGACGGGTGAACGAAACCTCCGAGATCGGTGAACGGAACCGTCAGGACCGGAGGAAGACTGGTGAACAGAACACTCAAGACCGGTGAACAAAACCCTAAAGACCGGAGAAAGACCGATGAACGAAACACTCAAGACCGAAGGAAGACCGGTGAACGAAACCCTCAAGACCGGTGGAAGACCGGTGAACGAAACCCCCAAGACTGGATAAAGACCGGTGAAATAAACCCTCAAGACCGGAGGAAGACCAGTGAACGAAACCCTCAAGACCGGAGGAAGACCGGTGAACTAAACCCTCAAGACCGGTGAACGAACCCCTCAAGATCGGAGGAAGACCGGTGAACGGAGCCCTCAAGGCCGGAGGAAGACCGGTGAAAGAAACCCTTAAGACCTGAGGAAGACCGGTGAACAAAACACCCAAGACCGGAGAAAGACCGGTGAACAAAACCCTTAAGCCCGGAGGAAGACCGGTGAACGAAACACTCAAGACCGGAGGAAGACCGGTGAACGAAACCCTCAAGACCGGAGGAAGACCGGTGAACGGAACACTCAAGACCGGAGAAAGACCGGTGAACGAAACCCTTAAGACTAGAGAGATATCGGTGAACGAAACCTCCGAGATCGGTGCACGGAACCCTCAAGACTTGAGGAAGACCGGTGAACGGAACACTCAAGACCGGTGAACGAAACCCTCAATACCGGAGGAAGACCGGTGAACTAAACACTCAAGACCGGTGAACGAAACCCTCAAGACCGGAGGAAGACCGGTGAACGGAACACTCATGTCCGGAGGAAGACCGGTGAACAAAACCCTCAAGATTGGATGAAGACCAGCGAAAAAAATACTCAAGACCAGAGGAAGACCTATGAACGAAACCCTTAAGACCGGTGAACAGAACACTCAAGACTGGAGGAAGACCGGTGAACGAAACCCTCAAGACCAGAGAAAAACCGGTGAAAGAAACCTCCGAGATCGGTGAACGGAACCCTCAAGACCGGAGGAAGATCGGTGAACGAAACTCCCGAGACCAGAGAAACACTGGTGAACGAAACCTCTGAGATCGGTGAACGGAACTCTCAAGACCGGAGGAAGACCAGTGAACGAGACCCTCAAGACCGGAGGAAGACCGGTGAACGAAAACCTCAAGACCGGTAAACGAAACCCTCAAGACCGGAGGAAGATCGATGAACGAAACCCTCAAGACCGAAGGATGACCGGTGAACGAAACACTCAAGATAGGATGAAGACTTGTGAACGAAACCCTCAAGACCGGAGAAGGCAACACTCAAGATCGGAAGATGACAGTGAACAAAACCCTCAAGACCAGAGAAAGACCGGTGAACGAAACCTCAGAGATTGGTGAACGGAACCCTAAAGACCGGAGAAAGACCGGTGAATGAAACCCCCGAGACCAGAGAAAGACGGGTGAACGAAACCTCCGAGATCGGTGAACGGAACCGTCATGACCGGAGGAAGACTGGTGAACAGAACACTCAAGACCGGTGAACAAAACCCTAAAGACCGGAGAAAGACCGATGAACGAAACACTCAAGACCGAAGGAAGACCGGTGAACGAAACCCTCAAGACCGGTGGAAGACCGGTGAACGGAACACTCAAGATCGGAGGAAGACCGGTGAATGAAACCCTCAAGACCGGAGGAAGACCAGTGAACGAAACACTCAAGACCGGTGAACGAAACCCTCAAGACCGGAGGAAGACCGGTGAACGAAACACTCAAGTCCGGAGGAAGACCGGTGAATGAAACCCTCAAGACCGGTGAACGAAACACTAAAGACCGGTGAACGAAACATTTTAGACCGATGAACAGAACACTTAAGACTGGTGAACGAAACCCTCAAGACCAGAGATAGACCGGTGAACAAAACCTCCGAGATCGGTGAATGAAATCCTCAAGACCGGAGGAAAATCGGTGAACGAAACCCCCGAGACCAGAGAAAGACCCGTGAACGAAACCTCCGATATTGGTAAATGGAATCCCCAAGACCGGAAGAAGACCAGTGAACGGAACACTCAAGACCGGAGGAAGATCGGTGAACGAAACCCTCAAGATCATATGAAGACCGATGATTGAAACACTCAAGACCAGACGAAGACCGGTGAACGAAACCCTCAAGACCGATGAACAGAACACTCAAGATCGGAGGAACACAGGTGAACGAAACCCTCAAGACTAGAGAAAGACCGGGAAATGAAACCTCCGAGATCAGTCAATGAAACCCTCAAGATCGGAGGAAGATCGATGAACGAAACACTCGAGACCAGAGAAAGACCGGTGAACGAAACCTCGCAGATTGGTGAATGGAGCCCTAAAGACCAGAGGAAGACCAGTGAACAGAACACTCAAGACCGGAGGCAGACTTGTGAACGAAACCCTCAAGACTGGGGGAAGACAGGTGAACGGAACACTCAAGACCGGTGAACGAAACCCTCAAGACCGGAGGAAGACCGGTGAATGGAACACTTAAGACAGGTAGAAGACGGTGAACAAAACCCTCAAGACCAGAGAAAATCCGGTGAGCGAAACCTCTGAGATCGGTGAACGGAACCCTCAAGACCTGGGAAAGACCGATGAACAAAACCCTGGAGAGTTGAGAAAAACCGGTGAACAAAACCTCCTAGATCGGTGAACGGAACCCTCAAGACCGGAGGAAGACCGGTGAACAGAACACTCAAGACCGGTGAACAAAACCCTCAAGACCGGAGGAAGACCGGTGAACAAAACACTAAAGACCGGAGGAAGACCGGTGAACGAAACCCTCAAGACCGGAGGAAGACCGGTGAACAGAATACTCAAGACCGGAGGAAGACCGGTGAACGAAACCCTCAAGACCAGAGGAGACCAGTGAATGGAACACTCAAGGCCGGTGAACGAAACCCTCAAGACCGGTGAACGAAACACTCAAGTCTGGAGGAAGACCAGTGAACGAAACCCTCAAGACCGGATGAAGACCGGTGAACGAAACACTCAAGACCATAGGAAGACCGGTGAACGAAACCCTCAAGACCGATGAACAGAACACTCAAAACCGGAGGAACACCGGTGAACGAAACCCTGAAGACCAGAGAAAGACCGGGGAATGAAACCTCCGAGATCGGTGAACGAAACTCTCAAGATCGGAGGAAGATCGGTGAACGAAACCCCTGACACCAGAGAAAGACCGGTGAACGAAACCTCCGAGATCGATGAACGGAACCCTCAAGACTGGAGGAAGACTAGTGAACGGAACACTCAATACTGGAGGAAGACCGGTGAACGAACCCTCAAGACCGGAGGAAGACAGGTGAACGAAACCCTCAAGACCAGAGGAGGACCGGTGAACGGAACACTCAAGACCGGAGGAAGACTGGTGAACGAAACCCTCATAACCGGAGAAAGACCGGTGAACGAAACACTCAAGACTGGTGAACGAAACCCTCAAGACCGAACGAAGACCGGTGAAGGAAACCCTCAAGACCGGAGGAAGACCGATGAACGAAACCCCCAAGACTGGATGAAGACCAGTGAAAGAAATCCTCAAGATCGGAGGAAGACCGGTGAACGGAACCCTCAAGACCGGAGGAAGACTGGTGAACTAAACCCTCAAGACCGGCGGAAGACCGATGAACGAAGCCCTCAAGATCGGAGGAAGACCGGTTAACGGAACCCTCAAGGCCGGAGGAAGACCGGTGAAAGAAACCCTTAAGACCTGAGGAAGACCGGTGAACAAAACACCCAAGACCGGAGAAAGACCAGTGAACGAAACCCACAAGACCAGAGGAAGACCGGTGAACGAAATACTTAAGACCGGAGGAAGACCGGTGAACGAAACCCTCAAGACCGGAGGAAGACCGGTGAACGAAACCCTCAAGACCGGAGGAAGACCGGTGAACGGAACACTCAAGACCGGAGGACCACCGGTGAACGAAACCCTCAAGACCAGAGAAAGACCAATGAATGAAACCTCCAAGATCGGTGCACGGAACCCTCAAGACTTGAGGAAAACCGATGAACGGAACACTCAAGACCGGAGGAAGACCGGTGAACGAAACCCTCAAGACCAGAGAAAGACCGGAGAACGAAACCTCAGAGATCGGTGAACGGAACCCTCAAGACCGGAGGAAGACCAGTGAATGAACCCCTGAAACCAGAGAAAGACCGGTGAACGAAATCTCTGAGACCGGTGAACGGAACCCTCAAGACTGGAGGAAGACCGGTGAATGGAACACTCAAGACCGGTGAACGTAACACTCAAGACAGGAGGAACACCGATGAATGAAACACACAAGACCGGAGGAAGACCGGTGAACGAAACCCTCAAGACCGGAGGAAGACTGGTGAACGGAACACTCAAGGCCGGAAGAAGACGGTGAATGAAACCTCTGAGATCGGTGAACGAAACCTCCGAGATCACTGAACGGAACCCTAAAGACCGGAGGAAGACCGCTGAATGGAACACTGGAAACCGGAGGAAGACCGGTGAATGGAACACTCGAAACCGGAGGAAGACCGGTGAACGAAACTCTAAAGACCGGAGGAAGACCAGTGAACGAAACACTCAAGACCGGAGGAAGACCGGTGAACGAAACCCTCAAGACCGGTGAACGGAACACTCAAGACCGGTGATCGAAACCCTTAATACCGGAGGAAGACCGGTGAACTAAACACTCAAGACCGGTGAACGAAACCCTCAAGACCGGAGGAAGACCGATGAACGGAACACTCATGTCCGGATGAAGACCTGTGAACGAAACCCTCAAGACTGGATGAAGACCAGTGAAGGAAATACTCAAGACCGAAGGAAGACCGATGAACGAAACCATTAAGACCGATGAACAGAACACTCGAGACCGGAGGAAGACCGGTGAACGAAACCTTTAAGACCAGAGAAATACAAGTGAAAGAAACCTCCGAGATCGGTGAACGGAACCCTCAAGACCGAAGAAAGATCGGTGAACGAAACCTCCGAGACCAAAGAAAAACCGGTGAACGAAACCTCTGAGATCGGTGAACGGAACCCTTAAGACTGGAGGAAGACCAGTGAACGAGACCCTCAAGATCGGAGGAAGACCGGTGAACGAAACCCTCAAGACCAGAGGAAGACCGGTGAACGAAACCCTCAAGATCGGAGGAAAACCGATGAACGAAACCCTCAAGACCGAAGGATGACCGGTGAACGAAACACTCAAGACCGAAAAAAGACCTGTGAACGAAACCCTCAAGACCGGAGGAAGACCGATGAACGCAACACTCAAGACCAGAAGAAGACAATGAACGAAACCCTCAAGACCAGAAAAAGACCGGTGAACGAAACGTCAGAGATCGGTGAACGGAACCCTCAAGACCGGAGAAAGACCGGTGAACGAAACCCCCGAGACCAGAGAAAGACGAGTGAACGTACCTCCGAGATCGGTGAATGGAACCGTCAAGACCAGAGGAAGACCGGTGAACAAAACACTCAAGACCGGAGGAAGACAGGTGAACAAAACCCTAAAGACCGGAGAGAGACCTATGAACGAAACACTCAAGACCGGAGGAAGACCGATGAACGAAACCCTCAAGACCGGTGAACGGAACACTCAAGATCGGAGGAAAACTGGTGAATGAAACCCTCATGACAGGAGGAAGACCGGTGAACGAAACACTCAAGACCGGTGAACGAAACCTGCAAGACCGGAGGAAGACCGGTGAACGAAACACTCAAGTCCGGAGGAAGACCGGTGAATGAAACCCTCAAGACCGGTGAACGAAACACTCAAGACAGGAGGAAGACCGGTGAACGAAAACCTCAAGACCGGTGAACAGAACACTTTCAAGACCGGTGAACGGAACCCTCAAGACCAGAGAAAGACCGGTGAACGAAACCTCCGAGATCGGTGAACAAAATCCTCAAGATCGGAGGAAGATCGGTGAACAAAACCCCCGAGACCAGAGAAAGACCGGTGAACGAAACCTCCGAGTTCGGTGAATGGAACCCTCAAGACCGGAGGAAGACTAGTGAACGGAACACTCAAGATCGGAGGAACACCGGTGAACGAAACCCTCAAGATCGGAGGAAGACAGGTGAACGAAACCCTCAAGACCGGAGGAAGACCGGTGAACGGAACACTCAAGACCGGAGGAAGACCGGTGAAGGAAACACTCAAGAACGGAGGAAGACTGGCGAATGAAACCCTCAAGACAGGAGGAAGACCGGTGAACGAAACCCTCAAAACTGGAGGAAGATCGGTGACTGAAACCCTCAAGAACGGAGGAAGACCGATGAACGAAACCCTCAAGACAGGAGGAAGACTGGTTAACGAAACCCTCAAGACCGAAGGAAGACCGGTGAACAAAACCCTCAAGACCGGAGGAAGACCGGTGAACGAAACCCTCAAGACTGAAGAAAGACCGGTGAACTAAACCCTCGAGACCGGAGGAAGACCAGTGAATGAAACCCTCAAGATTGGAGGAAGACCGGTGAATGGAACCCTCAAGACCGGAGGAAGACATATGAATGGAACCTTCAAGACCTGAGGAAGACCGGTGAACAAACACTTAAGAACGGAGGAAGATCGGTGAATGGAACCCTTAAGACCGGAGGAAGACAGGTGAATGGAACCCTTAAGACCAGAGGAAGACCGGTGAATGAAACACTCAAGACCGGAAGAAGACCGGTGAACGAAACCCTCAATACCGGAGGAAGACCGGTGAACGGAACACTCAAGACCGGAGGAAGACCGGTGAACGAAACCCTCAAGACTAGAGAAAGACCGGTGAACGAAGCCTCCGAGATTGGTGCGCGGAACCCTCAAGACCTGAGGAAGACCGGTGAACAGAACACTCAAGACCGGTGAACGAAACCCTCAAGACCACAGAAAGACCGGTGAACGAAACTTCCGAGATCGGTGAACGGAACCCTCAAGATCGGAGGAAGACCGGTGAACGAAACCCCCGAGACCAGAGAAAGACCGGTGAATGAAACCTCAGAGATCGGTGAACGGAACCCTCAAGACTGGAGGAAGACCGGTGAACGGAACACTCAAGACCGGAGGAAGACTGGTGAACGAAACCCTCAAGACCGGAGGAAGACCGGTGAACGAAACACTCAAGACCGGTGAACAAAACCCTCAAGATCGGAGGAAGACTGGTGAACGAAACACTCAAGACCAGAGGAAGCCCGGTGAACGAAACACTCAAGACCGGTGAACGAAACCCTCAAGACCGGAGGAAGACTGGTGAACGGAACACTCAAGACCGGTGAACGAAACCCCCGAGACCAGAGAAAGGCCGGTGAATGAAACCTCAGAGATCGGTGAACGGAACCCTCAAGACTGGTGAACGAAACACTCAAGACCGGAGGAAGACCGGTGAACGAAACCCTCAAGACCGGAGGAAGACCGGTGAACGGAACACTCAAGACCGGAGGAAGACCGAAGACCGGTGAGTGAAACCCTCAAGACCGGAGGAAGACCATTGAACGAAACACTCAAGACCGGAGGAAGACCGGTACACGAAACCCACAAGACCGGAGGAAGACCGGTAAACGAAACCCTCAAGACCGGAGGAAGACCGGTGAACGCAACACTCAAGACCGGTGAACGAAACCCTCAAGATCGGTGAACGAAACACTCAAGACCGGAGGTAGACCGGTGAACGAAACCCTCAAGACCGGAGGAAGATCGGTGAACGAAACACTCAAGACCGGAGTAAGACCGGTGAACGAAACCCTTAAGATCTGAGAAAGACCGGTGAACGAAACCTCCGAGATCGGTGAACGGAACCCTCAAGACCGGAGGAAGACCAGTGAACGAAACCCCCAACACTAGAGAAAGACCGTTAAACGAAACCTATGAGATTGGTGAACGGAACCCTCAAGACCGGAGGAAGACCGGTGAATGGAACACTGAAGACCGGTGAACGAAACCCTCAAGATCGGAGGAAGACCGGTGAACGAAACACTCAAGACCAGAGGAAGACCGGTGAACGGAACCCTCAAGACCGGTGAACGAAACCCTGAAGACCAGAGGAAGACCGGTGAACAAAATCCTCAAGACCGGAGGAGGACTGGTGAACGAAATCCTCAAGGCCGGAAGAAGACCGGAGAACGAAACCCTCAAAACCAGAGGAAGACTGGTGAACGGAACCCTCAAGATTTGAGGAAGACCGGTGAACAAAACACTCAAGACCGGAGGAAAACCGGTGAACGAAACCCTCTAGACCGGTGAACGAAATCCCATACAAGTAGATGAAAAACCAATTTATTTCGTATTAATTTTAGTGAGGTGTAGCAAAGGGTGGTCACGTAATCAAAAGAAACTCTTAGATCATTAACAACTCACTTATATAATAGGCCGCAAACGAATTATCTAGGTTGAAACAAAACTAGCCGTTATTCGTCAAATATTATTAATAAATTATATTTAAAGTAGGTAAGGTTAACCTTAAGGAATACCTTAAAAAACTCGTAAATAAAAAAATTGTATGGAAAAAGTAATAAAATGTTTGCGAAAAAAGAGGTTTTTTTACCGAGATAACCAAGTTTTTCAAAAAAATTCCCAAAATACCCCTGGTTTCAGAAAAATTCCCAAAATACCCCACTTTTAGGAGGAGTCTCCAATTGAATTGGCGACTCCTCTTAAAACTTGAATGGAGGCGCCAATTCAATTGGCGACTCCCTCAAAAAAGCCTCAAATGACAAAACCTCCAACACAAAAGTTGTATATATTTTCAAGACAATGAATTTGGACATAAATTTTGTATCATTTGGATTTGTTATGAGAAAGTTATGGGCACTTGAAGTTGGACTTCTGATTTTTTCAACTATTATCTGATCTATAATGTTTTGTATTATCACAGGTGTTTATTTTAGAATTATGAAATTTTGTCCAACATAACAATTGAATTAGACATCTCAAAATTTCCAATTCACTTGGTCCCACCTCAAAATCATAAAAAATGAAGGAGTTAGGTCCTTGGGAAGTTGACCCAAAGTTAGGGTTTTTGTCAAAACATGTGTATGTGAATTTTCCCAAAATGGACCAACTTCAAGCCCTTATGTTTGAATTATAAAAGCCTCAAATGACAAAACCTTCAACATAAAAGTTGTAGATCATTTCAATACAATGAATTTGGACTTAAATTTTGCATCATTTGGATTTTTTATGAGAAAGTTATGTGCACTTGAAGTTGGACTTTTTCACATTTCAATTGTTATGTGACCTATAATGTTTTGTATTATCACATGTGTTTCTTTTAGAAGTATGAAATTTTGTCAAACATAACAAGTGAATTAGACATCTCAAACTTTCCAATGCACTTGGTCCCACCTCAAAATAATAAAAAATGAGTGAGTTAGGTCCTTGGGAAGTTGACCTAAAATTAGGGTTTTAGTCAAAACATGTGTATGTGAATTTTGCCAAAATGGAGTTTACACAAAGAAACCTAAAGTTTGGAGTTTACACAAAGATAAATTTGATATAATACGACTTGATATTAATAAAGTTTGGAGTTTACACAAAGAAACCTAATGGTGATGACCGAGATCACCTAACCGACCTCCAGTCCCACATCCCCTAGCTACCCTAACCCTTGGCCCTAACCCATGTTGACGATTCTGCATTGGTGTTTGTTCATCTGAGGGGCCAGGAGCGTCACTACCAACTACAGGAGAAGGTCTGTTGAGGTATTCAGACAACTCATCATAGTCTTCAGTATGCAATGGTGGTGTACCGCAGTAGCTGAGCTCATGACCCATGCTAGAGAAGTTGGGATGTGGTTGACTCATGGATGGGCGACCGAGATGGTTGAAGGGAGACATGGGTGTGAATGATGCGTCTAGGAAAGGTTGTTGGGGTGTTTGGTAGAGATAGGGTTGTGGGATGTTTTGGTTTTGTGATGTTTGGTCTTCTTGGCTACGGTAGGAGGAGGGGCGGTTGATGTTTTGGCTAAGGCAACTTTGGTAGGGTGATGGTGTGGGTGCGAAGTGATGTTGGGTCTCAGGTTGATGGTCAATTTGTTGGTGGTGGTATGGGGTATGTTCTTGGTATTGGGGTTGGGCGAATGGCATGTTTTGGTTGTATGTTTGAGTGTTTGCAGAACGGAAAGTTTGACGGATAGGGGGTTGTGAATAACCAGGCTGAGAATGTTGTTGGAGGTTAGATGTTGATCCTTCTTGTGTGTAACTTGCCTGGCGTGGATCGTAGAGGTACATATCTTCGGCGATGAATTGAAAACCAACCGATATATACCAAGCCATATAAGTACGACTTGGTTTTACCTCATTTGGCATGACTGCGTCAGTTAAGACATGGTCATGACGGTGCTTCCACTTGCGACACTCCTCTCTTGCGAAGGTTTGCTAAGGGTTGAAGTTCCATTGGCCATTCACTTTACGCATATGCCATTCTCCTAGGCTAGCTGGGGGATCTGGGATATTCTGGACCATATCGAACTGCAGCTTCACACGATCGGTGTTGTGCATCTCCACAGTGGTGAACCGTATTATCGGTGTGCATGCTGTCCATACGGCTGCGTCTTCAGCGTTGACCTCATGGTCATGATCCATATTAAGGTATGGACGCCAAATGAACTAAAATATTAAAGAAGATAGGATTATAATGAATGTAGAAAAAGTTAACATAATATAAAGTAATAATGAAGTTATTTTGCTTACGTCTGTCGGTCGAAGGTGATCCAACAGGTTGTGATACTGAGTAATACAGTGTCTCGGACATCTGTTGTAACTCATACCACGTGCCGACCATCTACACCAAAAAGTTAAAAAAAATAGTTTGAGGTAATAAACTTTAAGGAAGTAAGTAAAGATATAGCAATTTAAACAACTTACTTTTTTGCATATGGAAAAGTGAAAGGGTTGTTATTGACCGGTGCTAGAGACAATAGTCTTGACCAACCCCATGCTTGTAGCAAAACAGCACATCCAGAAAATGTAGATGTGTCTTTGTGGGAGTTTTTGCACAACGAACTATAGAGATAGGCTAGACAAGCAGATCCCCAACTGTAACTACCTATTCTATCTACATGTCTATGTAGAGGTAAGTACATAATATGCATGCTAGAACCACTACCTTCGAGAAATAAAAAGGATCCTATTAACATCATAATGTAACACCTAGTTTTTATTATTCGAGCATCTTCGGTAGAATGCTCATCTAAATATAAACTATTATAATATGACTTTAGGCGTGAGAGTAGTATACCTTGACCTCTAGCATTATCATCTAACAAATCAGTGTCTAAAAGCTCCATGCAAATTGAATTTGTATAGTTGGTCTTACCATTAAATACTTTGCCTTCAATTGGTAGTCCTAAAAGCATGTAGACGTCTTCTAACGTCGCGGTACACTCACCAGTTGGAAACCAAAATGTGTGTGTCTCTGGCCTCCATCTTTCGCATAAGGCTAGAATGAACTTGTTATCTATATACCAAGACATAATCTTGCTAATATGACCAAAACCGGCGAGTTCAACATAAGGTTGAATCATCGGGTCCATTTGGACATATTCGTGAACTCGAGTTCGAAACCTTGATACATCCTATAATAGAAATAATAAAACACTTGACTAAGTTGGTATGTCAAAATAAAATGGGGTTGGTGAAGATGAAAGATAAAAAGTTAACAAAAGAAAAAACTTACATATGTTGCGATGTTTGCAACTGTTCCTCTATGTGCTTCGCCCATTGTGAGTAAAGACATATTGTTGGGGAGTTGGTGTAGATGAAACTAGAAGATGTTGTTGAAGATGAAATTGTAAAAGAATTATTGTAGAGGAAGTAGTGAGAGTGATGGTGTGGAAGAAGTGTTGAAGGAGTGGATGTATTTATAGGCAAATGGATGGGAGCATGAAAATTTGTGTCTGCATGGTGTCTCCATATGAATTGGCGACCATGTACAATCCTTAAGAGGGGTCGCCATTCAAATTGGCTCCTCCATAGGTACATGCATGCAAGGCTAGGTCTGAATGCTTGGTTTCGAGGTCTGAATGCATGGTGTCTCCACTTGAATTGGCGACCATGTACAAGGATTAAGTGGAGGCGCCAATCCATTTGGAGACACCATCTGCATGTCTGACACGTGGCTGTCTTGTCTCCTGCATGCTGAACAAGTCACTTGTTGATGGCTTGCATGGCTGACACATCATCTCTGACTATCTTACATGTCCGACACGTGGCTGTCTTGTCTCCTGCATGCTGAAGAGTCACTTCTTGATAGCTTGCATGGTTGACACATCATCTCAGACTATCTTACATGACTGACACATCATCTCTGACTATCTTACATGTCCGACACGTGACTGTCTTGTCTCCTGCATTCTGAAGAGTCACTTCTTGATAGCTTGCATGGTTGACACATCATCTCAAACTAGCTTGCATGACCGACACATCATCTCAGAACTAGCTAGCATGTGAGACACGTGGTTGTCTTGTCTCCTGCATGCTGAAGAGTCACTTCTTGATAGCTTGCATGGTTGACACATCATCTCAGACTAGCTTGCATGTCCGACACATCATCTCAGAACTAGCTAGCATGTGAGACACTGATACCATCTATTTAAGTGTCTTACTATCAACATCCAAGACACTTCACTCACATTCATCTGCAGTAAGAAAATAGTTTTCATCTCCACAATGTCATCTTCATCATTATACAGTGTCAACGTTCACTGCAACGGTGAAACTTTCGAGTCTGAGCTTCATGGTTTTTGTTTTCGAAACACTGATACCATTAGAATCACGATCAAGAGAAATGCAACCTTTTTGCATTTGAAAAAAAGAATACAATCCTTTATAGGATCGGGTATTGTGTCAAAGATCACATATCAAAATCCAATATTTTTTTAGAATGGTCAATGCAAGTTTTTCCCCCTTAAGGTACGAGACGATGAAGATGTTGAATACATGTTTGTTAGTCATGAACATTCAGGCAACAACTGTATTGAGTTGTACATTACTCTACAACCATGTATACCATCTCAACAATCTCAACTAATCGATCAGGATGAAGCTGGTGAAGATGATGCACAATGGTCAGATGAACTCAACCCAGAAGCAGAAGTAGAAGTCGACGCTGTTGATGAAGAAGAAGAGGAGACCGAGATACAGGTTGATCACATGCTTAACAACGACGATGAAGATGATGATCAACCACCACCAATACCTCCTAGTCATGTCTACAATCCGCCTCAACATATGACAAATATGGATCTTCACGACGATGAAACATCCAACAGTGTCTTCTATAACCCGTATCCGAGATCAGAAGGCGAATTAAAGGTGGGAGACATGTTTCATACCAAAGAAGACTGTGTTTTGGCAATCAAAAAATTCCACATGAACAACTCTGCTGACTTTACAGTGAAACACACTGATTCTAGAAGGTATGTTATCGAATGTCGTAACATGCTTTGTAAGTTTCGTCTGGTTGCGTCTTACAAGAAGAAAAATGACTCTTGGGAGATCGCTCCAATAGACCCACCGCATAGTTGCGTTGCAACTAACGTTGAACAAGATCACCGTAAACTGAGCACATCTTTGATATGTTAAGACATTCTGCCATTGGTAAATAAAGACCCATCAGTGAAGGTGAGTATAATTAAATCCCATATCAGAACAACATATAATTATACTCCATCTTACAAGAAAGCATGGATTGCGAGGACAAAGGCTGTTGAACATGTTTTCGGCAACTGGGAGGATTCATTCAAGGAATTGCCATGGTTTTTATGGGCACTAAAAACATATGTCCCAGGAACTGTGGCAATTATGGAGACAGTGCCAGCAATGATGCCAGATGGAACTTGTGCTACAGGTAATAGAATATTTCACCATCTCTTTTGGGCATTTGACCCGTTCATCAAAGGTTTCGCATTCTGCAAACCTATTATTCAAATTGATGGCACTTGGTTATACGGAAAATACAAGGGTACTTTGCTCATGGCGGTTGCACAAGACGGTAACAACAATGTCTTTCCCATTGCCTTTGCTCTTGTTGAAGGTGAAACGGCTGGTGGATGAGGTTTCTTTCTTCGACATCTCAGAACGCATGTGGCTCCATAAGCCAATCTATGTTTGATTTCTGATAGACATGATGCCATTGAGAGTGCCTACAACAACCATGACAACGGATGGCATGATCCTCCTTCTACACATGTCTACTGTATCAGACACATTGCAAAAAACTTCATGCGTGCTATAAAAGATAAGAATCTTCGCAAGAAGGTGGTGAATGCTGGGTATGCTTTAACTCAACCGTCATTTCAATATTATCGTGATGAAATTAGACTGTCTAATGAAGACGCAGGGAGATGGATAAATAACATACCAGTAGAGCAGTGGACAAGAGCATTTGACGGTGGTTGTCGATGGGGCCACATGACAACAAACATTGTCGAATGCATGAATGGGGTTTTCAAAGGAATTCGAAATATGCCGATAACCGCCTTGGTAAGATCAACCTATTATAGGTTGGCTTCTATGTTCGCAACCAGAGGTGAAAGATGGAGTGCAATGTTAATGTCCGGACAAGTATTCAGTGAGTGTTGTATGAAGGTCATGAAAGAGGAGAGCATCAAAGCTACCACACACGCTGTAACAATCTTTGACCGTCATAGACAAAATTTCAGCGTCCAAGAAACAATGGGCAACAACGAGGGGAGACCAAATTTAGCCTACGCTGTTAGACTAAATAGAAGTTGGTGCGATTGTGGAAAATTTCAGGCCTTCCGCATACCTTGCTCCCATGTCATTGCAGCATGCGCTTATACTCGTCAAGACGCTTACAACCATTTATCTGATGTGTACAAGGCCAACACCATCATGAATGTATATCCTCAAAGCTTCTCAGTACTAGCAATGGAGGATTACTGGCCTCCATATGAAGGAGATATTGTTTGGCACAATGAAGAGATGCGTAGAAAGAAGAAAGGAAGGCCAAACAGCACACGTATCAGAATAGAGATGGATTCCACAGATAAAATGATAAGATTATGTAGTATCTGTCATCAACCAGGACACAACAAAAACAACTGTCCCAATCAAGGAGCATCATCTAGATCTTAAGCTTTTTGTAACATTGCATTTCTGTAACATTCAATCATTATATATCATTAAGTTCTTGTTACAACGAGTTTCACAACAAACATCATTACAAAACATCTGAAAACATAAATAATTCTAACTGATTACAACAATCAAATTAATGTCGTCTCGACCGAACATCATATCCCTAGCATCCTTATCAGTCTTCATTCGCACCCAACCAAAGATACTGTCAAGTCTCACAATACTTCTGATTTTTTCCCCTTCTGGTATTTCCCATCTAACCATCGAACCAACTCCCTCTTCAGTTGATCGAACATGCTGATGTTCCAAAACAACATCAACATTTGAGGTTTGTCTCTTGCATAAATCACCTTACCGTATCAGCGACGAACACCAAACATGATAGCCAAATGATTATATGAGCTATGGAATAATTGGTCACACAACGCATCTATTTATAAGACAAAAAAGGCATTTTATGAGGGAGTCGCCAATTGAATTGGCGACTCCTCTTAAAACCTACACATAGGCGCCAATTGGATTGGCTAGGGCACCTGCCCTAGCCAATCCAATTGGCGTCTCCATTCAAGTTTTAAGAAGAATCTCCATATGAACAACTTTCATGTTCATCAAAAATCCATTTGAAACTTGGAAGCTCATCATTCATTTCAAAACATTATAGGTCATTTTGACAGAAACCCTAATTTTGGGTCAACTTCCCAAGGACCTAACTCCTTCATTTTTTTATGATTTTGAGGTGGGACCAAGTGCATTGGAAAGTTTGAGATGTCTACTTCAATTGTTATGCTGGACAAAATTTCATAATTCTAAAAGAAACACATGTGATAATACAAAACATTATAGATCAGATAACAGTTGAAACAATCAGAAGTCCAACTTCAAGTGCCCATAACTTTCTCATAAAAAATCCAAATGATGCAAAATTTATGTCCAAATTTATTGTCTTGAAAAGATTTACAACTTTCATGTTGGAAGTTTTGTCATTTGAGGCTTTTTTGAGGGAGTCTCCAATTGAATTGGCGCCTCCATTCAAGTTTTAAGAGGAGTCGCCAATTCAATTGGAGACTCCTCGTAAAAGTGGGGTAGTTTGGGAATTTTTCTGAAACTATGGGTATTTTAGGTTTTTTTTTGAAAAACTGGGTTATCTCGGTAAAAAAACCGAAAAAAGACAATACACAATTTCTAAAAAAAAACATTTATGTGTCTACTTTTTAAATTATATGAATATCTTTTAAATTATATAAAAAGTTAAGTGTTATTTGTCGTTTAAAAACAAACTTAAAAAAGAATTATGACTAAATACATATAAATATTTCTGTAACTTTGGAGCTTATATATTAGTTAGAGTATTGTAATATTTGGTGATTGAAAAGCCTTAGAAATAAAAATTAAGAAAAGAAACCCACAAATTTCATAAGTAATTTCTTCAAGTGTTTAAGTGTTTAAGATTTTTTTATTATATAAAAATAGTGGTTGACTGATTAAAATAGTGATTAAGTGATAACTTACTTGATAGCTTATAATTCATGATAGTTTACTGCTTATAACTGATGATTTATGGTTCTAATAACACAATGTCAATTACATAGATTTTCTATTTGAAGAGAAACTTAGGTCCGTAAATTTGTTGGATTTTTCTGAATTATATGTTTACTATTTAGTTGGTTAATGATTGTCCACTTGAGAGATTAAAAATAAGAGGGGTTGAATCAAGGTGATCCTCTAATTCTCTTTTTTCTTACTTGTTAGAGAAGATCTTAGTGAGTTATTTTGTAAGATTGTAGAATTCACTACTACAAAATAGATCTTTCGTATCACCAATTTTATAACCGTCATCGTTTTAATCGTGGTAATAGTTTATTTTTGGACGCTTTTTTTTGGTATTTACTAAATGACATGTAACAACGGTCATGTAGAATAACTGTGGTGAAATATACATGGAGTGAAATGGTTCGAATCCTAGCACCAACAATTTGACAATTTATCGTGATAATAATGTAATTGACATAATATATCACCACAATTATTATTTTCAATCATGGTGAAAGGTGTTACTTATTTATATATAAGCGAAATTATCTCCCGCTTCAGTACATAACAACCGTCTTTCTCAAAATGAAACCTTAACAACTCTGTCAGTCGTCTCTCTCATATGGAAACCCCAAAGCGAAACCAGAATATCAAATCTTAACCAATGGGTATTTAGAAATTTGTTTTCACTATAGTTTTTTTTTCAAAATATGTTTCAATAGCTTGTTTCATAATGTTTGAACTTTCTACTTGTTTTGACTTGTAGGTAGGGATGCTTGTTTCAATAAAGAGGACGAAGCTAAAGTTAGCATTGTAAACTTATGTCAAAGATCCAGAATGACATCCATTCGAGATAGACACAAGTTTGCGGCTCTAACTTTAGCTTAATCTTTATTTCACTATGGACAAGCTATTATGGGACATGTATGGTACGCTTCTGAAGCATTCTATGAGTTGATATGTTTGTTGTATCATGTTTGTTGTTTATGGTTTGTTGTTGATGAATGTTGTTGTTAATGTTTGTTTAAAAGATGAGTTTATTATATATTATGTGGTTTGAATGTTTTTCCAATCTCTTACCGAATATATAACTTTTCAAACTACATTAGCAAATTATAATATGATAGATAAAGTTGTATTAGAAAACAAATATGCGTTCAATTCTTGACAAGAATTCTTCACATCGTTATCTACATGTTGTTCTTTGATAGTTAGAACTTTGTTTAGTGATTGTAATTCTTCAACCATCCCACTCTCCACCTCTAATTTTGTTTGCAAAATATTATTTACTTTGCAAACAAAATTAGAGGTGGAGAGAGGGATGGTTGAAGAACTGCAATCACTAAACCAAGTTCTAACTGTTAAAGAGAAAAATGCATATAAGGAGTTGAATAACTCTTATCAAGCATTGAACATGAACTCGTTCTTCTAATATAACTTAATTTGTCATATTATAATGTTCCAGTGTAGATTGAAAAGTTATATATTTAATGAGCATCAGCGAAATAAGCATTCCACATAATTTATAATAAACTCGGGTGTATATATCACAATGGTTATTTAGTACAACCGTTGTTAAATATTATGCATTAAACAATATAACAACAGTTGTTTAAAGTAACCATTATGGTGGGTAGCACGCTACATAGATGCAGTCACGGTTGCACGACTGTGGTGGAAAGCATCATACATACAATCATACCTTACCTCACAACAGTTGATTCAGCATGGTGATATCCTTTTTTCCAACAGTTATGATATGTGTTTTTCGTAGTAGTGATTAGATTTTTTCTTTAGGGTTGACTCCTTAGGTCAGGAGGTTTCTCATATTTAGTATACAGAAGACACCATATTCTTAGTTGATTCCGTGGTCTATAATCTTTAACTTATTAAAGATATTCTTAGGGTTTTAAGCTAGTATCATACCTTTGGGTTAACTTTGCTAATAGTAGTTTTATAGCGCTTAATATGGACTTTTTTTCCTCGAGTCAGCTGATGACTTTCTATATTATAAGCATGAGACTTTTCCTTTTAGGTACCTTGGTTTGCATGTGGAGGCTAATCCTCTCTTTAAGGGTACATGGGATTCACTAGTTAATGTTCTTTCTAAGATCCTACTCTCATGGAACCATATGCATGTCATTAAAGGGGGCGATCCTCCTTAATCCGGTGCTAAATTATATTCTTACTTTCTTCTTGCCTTTTTTGAAAATTCATGTTAAGGTATGAAATAAGCTAGTTAGGATTCATAGGAATTTTATTTGGGGAGGTATGAAAGGTGATGGTAACATTTCTTGGGTAAAATGGCATGATGCTTGTAAACTCAAGGGCATGTGTGGGTTGTGGATCCGTGATTTCCGCTTGCTTAATTTGGCCCCTTTTCCAAATGAAGGCGAAGGTTGATCTATGGTGCTTATGGTTTAGATCCTTTCAGATATATATAAATATCTTGCAGTTTCCTCCCTCACCGAGGTTCGATCTTCCAATTTTTGCACCTCCACTTGGTGGAAAAGAGTTTATTTTATCGGGTAAAAACTAAGATTGGCTATTTGATTGGTTTGCAAATAATATTAGCAAGAAAGTTGGATTCAATCTCCATACTTATTTTTTTGGTTTGACTCGTGCGTTGGATCATTCTCCATCAAATGTATGTTTCCTAAACTCTTCAATATCTCGAGCAACATTATAACTCAGTGGGTGAGATTGGTTTATGGGGCTGTAGCACCTCAAATTTGCACCTACCTCTTGTACATACATTCTCATATTAGGTCATAGCATTAACATGGTCCACTGCATAACATTGCATTGTCCCTTTGCCCAAGTGCAAGCCATTCAGAAGAATTAGGTCAAACTGGTCAGGAGATCAGTCAGTCAAGCAAGCAAGTACAATTTCCAAGGAGGCAAGGCCCTAGGGTTGGTCCAACATGTTCACATGACCTAGGGGTCCTTTTGAAGTGATTTGGTCAAGGTTTGATTGCTCAGAAGTCATCAGTCAGTGTGCAGTCCACCAGAAACCTTAGAAAGTCAACTGTTGGTCAACTGTGCATTTAATCAGTGATTGGATGGTGGGAATTGGTTTGAGAGGCCTCATTCATGTCCATATAAGCCTCATATGACATGTCAAGCATCATCATTGAAGAATTTGAAGTCAAATAAGAAATTTCCAGAAATAGAAAGTTGACCTGTAATTGGAATTTGCCAAAAATGGAAAGTCTTGATCCTCAAAATTACATCATGATAAAAGCTTCAAATGAATTTTTTCCCAACATGAAAGTTGAAGATCTTGTTCTTGCCTTTCCAAAAAGTCCAAGAACACTCAATTCCCATGTATGGTTGGCAAGTTATGATCAAATCATTCTCAAACATTTTTGAACTTCAAAGTGGCATATCTTCCAAACCATTTGGCCAAATTGGGTGGGGTTTTTTGCTACAAGTCATATTTGATGCCCTCTTTCCAAATCCTTCATCACAATTTACCAAAAACTCACCAATCAAAATGGCACTTTTTGAAGTAGTTTGAATTATTTCAAGTGAGGTGAAAAAATGACTTTGCAAATTAACCATTTCTAACAACTTTTACCAATTGAGAATGATCAGAAAACATGTTTTGGACATGTTTGAGGCCCAAATTCGCAGCTGTACACACACACCTTGCCACTTAAGTGAATTTCATCAAATTAACCAAAAACTTCATTTAACCAAAATTCCAATTACCACCTAAACTAATCAAGCTTAGCACACTAAACAGAGTACATATATAACTTTTTCTCTCTGAAAACCCTAGCCACTCTTTGCAAACAGATCAAGAAACCTCTTTCTCTCCAAAACTCACTTTTGCTCCATTTGAATTTTTCTGAAAAAAACTCCAAAGAACACGAGCTGGTTTTGGTTGTCTCATAATCCACCATCATTTTGGAAGCTATTGTGATCATCATTGCCCAGCTGTGAAGCTTATTCTACCTCTGTTGCATCAAGAGCATATCCATGGCAACTTTGGTTTTGAGCTATTTCCAACATTGCTGAGCCAAAACCCTTCATCCATTCATCATCTAAAGCAACTAGGAGCATCTGTTTCAGCTGTTTGACGCCAAAGAACCACTACATCACAACTGTTCTTCAAATTTGGTGAGTTTTCGACCATGACCATTTGCAAAATCTTGACATGCTTTAGAGAGGTCTTTTTATGCTGAGTTCATTGGTGTTTGTGGTTTGGAAAATGGTTGTATATTAAGAAAGTTATGTTGAAATGAAATCTGTTGCTCCAATATGTTTTTGTTTGATTCATGATGTTTAGCTCGAATTATTGAAAACCAAGCCTGGATTTGGATTGTGTGATGTTTGATGGTTCTAACGGCGTGCTTAATTCCATTTTCTGGGAAATTCGTTCTTCCATGGATGAACAAGTTACTGTAGCAAACCCTAAGATCTTCATTTACCCAGAAACGCGTTTGCCATGTTTGTTTCTTCTGTTTTGCATGGAGAACTACTATTCCATTGGCCATGACCAGTCATCGCGTGACATGCTTCTTTGTGATGCGCAGCGTTTCATTAACATGAACGCGTAATTACGGAACTGCCATTCCTTGTTTATTATTTCATTAATTCATTTTTATTTTGTAATTTTTATTTCACTTTGTATACCAAACTTCCAAAAATCATAGAGCTCTCAATTTTCATCCAAAATTCATGGATTTTTTTTGCTACATGCTCCTCTTGATCTCTAGTTATTTGTCATGATTTTTCCAGATTTTTGGCATGAGTGGATTTTTAATTGTGCTAGGGTTTTGTTCATGTGTCCATTTTTTGTATACTTTGCCAAATCAATTGTGAAATGATGATGCATTATCCAATGACCCCCAAATGTTTTGTGCTTAAACTAGACACATTCATGGTGATTTTGGTGTAGAGTTTGTGAATTTATCATTGCTGGTTTGTGAGTTATGATTTTTTGAATTAGGGTGTGACAATTTGTGTCACACCATTGATGTCTAACTTCATGATTTTATTTACCTTGCCTAATGAACTCAATTTGGTCTGATTTTTTGCATGAACATACTTATGGATGTCTAGTTTACATGTGATTGTTTGTGGAATTATTGATGGCATTTCCTAATTGTTTGAGATTTTCTCCCCTGTTTGACCAAAATGTTGACTTTTGTGACACTTGTTCCCATATGATTTGTGAAATTCTCATACATTATTGGATGGACATGAAATTTTACATGTGATTAGTAGACATCTTAAGGTTTATCATGGTTTTAATCCCATTCATTTATCATATGTTGTCATTGATTTATGATTTATTGAAGTTGGTGTATGTTTGGTTGACTTCTTTGAGCATGTTTGAACTTGCCTTGCCTTTCTGATTTTCATTGACCAACTTCCCTTTATCCAAATGAGCTGAAATTTGATATGCATATCATTCTATGGATTATGGTTGATCATGAATTATTTGATGATTTATTGAATTGTTTATGATTGGTTTTGAGTTGAGTCTTGCTGTTGACTTCTATGAGCTTCCATATGCCATGCTTTGACCTAATTTGCTCATGAAATGATGATGATGATTGATATGAACATGAAACCAATTGAGTTTATTTCTTGATTGTTTGAACTTGATTTTGGACACTTGCCATTTGCTGTTTTGACTTTCTTATCTCTTTTTGACCCTAGGCTTGTCCTAGTGGTCATGTTGCTCATGTTTAAGTTTGTTGTTTCAGGTTAAGCAACAAATACCCAAAGAGATCAATACAAATTGATTGAGCTTGATTGAATATCATGATTAACTTGTCTGTTTTGTAGGTTTCTTGGCTCACATGCTTTGAGCCTTGTGCATTTCACATTTAACTGATTATGTTGACTGTTGATTTCTATCTCATTTTGATTTAACTTTGAATTGAATACTGATGTTGTCTGACTGGTTTCAGGTACCTTTAGTTGCTTATAGTTCTTTAAGAACTTTGCTTTGCTTTGCTTAATAGCAATTTGCATTGAGGTATAACTTCTTATCTTCATGTAGTCTGGAAGACCTGGCCTGTTACTTGGCCAGGCAACTGTCTGAAGTCCTCCTTAAGAGGCAATGTTTGTGACTGTTTACAATTTGTCCTTGTATAGAGTCAAAGACCTCCTAAGTGAAGAGGCAATTGGTAGAACCCAAGGGATATGCAACCTATCCCCTGCTATTCTGTGTGTCATCTGCTTTGCTCACACCACTGTGTTGATGCATTGCAGATACAAACCCAAGATCTTGTACAATTGTATAGTTGAGTCAGTTTTAAATGTGTAGAAGGGTTCCCACTTTCTGAACCCACACATTCTTGTCTTAAGCTCTCCCAGGCCAGGGATAAGAGCTGTGAAGTCTCATCTTCACTCACCTTTCATCTGCTTCACCTTAGCCCCTCAATGGCAAGGTTAAGAGCTAACACTACCCAGTTCCAGAGGTTTGTTTGTTGAGGTTGATATGACCCCTCGACTAAAACCTAACCTTGTTTGAGCCCATTGCTTGCATATAGTGTGTGCTACTTGTGTTTGTGTGTTTGCTTTAGCTTGCTTCCTGTGCGAGTTAGGTTTGGTGTGGCTTGCTTCCTGTGCAAGTCATGTTTAGGATAGGCTTGCTTCCTGTGCAAGTTTGCTAGAAACCTTAACTTAGGGATGATTTGCATGATCACATCTAGGCTCGAGTCGTAGTCTCCCTAGTTGTGTCTCCCTCTGTTATCTGGTTAGGCTAGTCCTTTTTCCCTCCGTAGGGGAACTACGTCGCCCTGATCCTCATACCAGATGAGGTACGTAGGCAGGAGATGAGCTGATCTCTCCGGGCGCCCTTTTGTTTTGTTTGTGTGAGTTTGTTTCTCCTTTTCTGGTTGGAGTCCGACGTAAGTCCAGCGATTGGCAGTTGGTTTCCTGTGTGTGTTTGTTGGTTCGGATGCTGATGTAAGTCCAGTGGTTGGCATTCGGGCTCCACGTTTACCTTTGTCTGTTTGTTTGTGTGCGTGTCAGCCGAGCTACGAATGCTCTGATTCTCCTTCGTCCAAAGGAGATACGTATGCATAGGATGCGACATCCTAGCGAGCATGTGTCGTTTCCCCGGTCCGAACTACTTTGACTCTGATGTCTATGCCTGATAGACTAAGTAGGCCCAGGATGCGATATCCTGCCGAGTCAGTCTTGTCTGTTTTCTTGTGTCTCTTTCAGCCAGTGTGTGTGTGTGTGAGCGGTGTTTTAGCAACCATTTTCCTTCCTATTGTGCGTGGATCCCGTCGAGTACGACGGATGCGTAAGGGTGCTAATACCTTCCCTTCGCATAACCGACTCCCGATCCCATTCTCTTTGGTCACGAGACCATTTCTTTTCCAGGTTTACTCTGAGCGTTTCCTTTCCCTCTTTTGGGATAAATAACGCACGGTGGCGGCTCTGTTGTTCTTGTTTTCCCGCCGGTTTTTCGCGTAATGCGACAGGGAGGATGGTGTAATAGTTTGGGATCGGAGGTGAAGGAGATCCTTCTTTGTTCATGAGTTGGAATGGGTAGCCAACCTTGTTTTCATTATGTAGGAACAACTCTCTTCTTGGATAATGATAAGTGATTGTCATACCCTAATCTTTAACCCTAAGATCCCACATATCATTTGCATCCTTGCATACAAACAAAGTCACATCTTTGTCCTCCCCCTCTCATATTTGGGTTTGCCTTTTCCAGGGATCATCAAGCATCTCTTTGTTGGTGTTTTACTTTTGTCTTTATATGTTCATTGCTTATCTAACCACTAATCAAAATAGAAAAAAGATATCTTGTTTTCTTTAAGTTTATTGTGCAAGATAGAGCTTTTCATCAAGAGCATCAAGCATGGCTCCTCAACCAGGTTTTGATTCCACAAGTCAAAGGGTGCTCAACCATTTATTCAAAAGGGGCTTATCTCTCAAAACACGATCTCTAAGATTCTGAAGCATCTTTCAATCTCATTTTGATCAAGAGTATCTCAGAGTTTTGTTGCTTATTTCTCAAGAAAAGTCAAAGGTTCATGTGTTTATTTCCATACATTCTTCAACAAGTTACCTCAAAATTTGAGCAATTTAATCAAAATAAATTCAAGGAAACCTTATTTTGAGTTCATATGATCATCCATGTACATTGGAATGCAAGAAAAGTCCAAGTACACAAGTTTATTCCAAGAGGTTTGCCAAAAGGTCAACATTTGAAGTCAAAGTTCAAAGAATCACAACTCCTTCAATCCTCAACATTTTTAATGCTTATTTTTACATATGACTCTTCACAATATCCTCTAAAACTCCTATTTACATGACAAGAGCCAATTATGCTTGGAGGATCATCAAAAGTTTGAAGACATTATAGGTCATTTGTGGACTTAGTGAAATTTGACCTATTTTCAAGTGAATTTTTCTAAACTTTCAAGGATTATAACTTCTTCAATTTTCAACATTTGAGGTTGATTCCTTTTTCACAATATCATTTGTGATGCCCTCTACAAGTTTACTTCAAGGATAAAAGTCAAATTATGCTTGGAAGGCCATGGAATTCATTGAGACATTATAGGTAATTTTCAGCCATTTGGGACTTAGAATTTTTCAAGTTGCATTGCCAGATTTTCTTGCCAACTTCAACATTCCATAACTTTGAGCTAAAGCATCCAAATGCAACATTTCTTGGCACATTGTGATCTTTGATATGATATCAACTAATTGCAAGAAGAATGGGATCAAAAAGCCTTGGAATTGAAGAAATCATCATGATAAAAAATTTAACTTCACTAATCCTTAATTACAAGCCAATTTACCATGCGTTTTGGACCTAAACATGTTTAATCAAGTCCCTGGAAGTCAAATGACTCATAAAATGCATATTTTGGCTGAGTTTTGATGGTTTTGCAAGTCACACTTTTCACACATCAAGAGCAATTTGTTTTCATGAATTAAACATCATTTGGCACTGATGAGATCACCAATAACTTCCTTATAAATAAATAAACATATTTACTTCATTCCCAAGCTTATGAGAGCCAAAGAACCTCCGCTTCACTCTGAAATTTTTTCCAAAAAATTGAGCTATCGTATTTTGATTTCTAACTTGTTTCAATTTAATTTCTTGATTCCATTAGCACCTTCGGCCTTCTCTGAAGCTTTTGCAACAATTCCCAAGCTCCAAGACCTTCTGAAGTGCCCCGACCAAATCAAGCTTCATTAACTTCTGATCATCATTTGGACAAGGTAGTTATGAGCATCATTTAAACTCAAACAAGTTACCACAATATAGTTCTTCACTCTCTGATGCTTTCCCCTAACTTATCTGGTGTTGATTGATCGTATTCATCATTTAATTTTATTTTTTGTGGCTTGCTTGCTTTTGAAACTTCTCTGAAATTGTCCATGCTCAGTTTAGATAAATGAATTTTGAGCATGAGGTTGAATTTGAAGGAGGAGAGTGATCCAAAATGCAACGGAATTTAAAAAATTTCTCCTTTAGTGATCCTCACTGTAAGACCCCAATTTTGTCCCTAAGATCCCTCATGGCATCATTGCATAACATTGCATTGCCTCAAGGATCATTGGACACCTTGCTTCCTTCCCTGTGGGTGGGATCTCTTTGAGAGTGGTTCTTGATCACCAGGCATTGCTTGCATTTGTATATCATTGCTTTTCTTTTAATTACTAACCAAAAATGTACAAAAATATGTCATTAACCTTTGTTACTTGCAGCTTAAGCAGTCAACAGGTCAAGGCAATTCAAGTGAATCCTCTGTGCAAGAGATGAGGTTTCCATTGAGGTATGGATCATGGGATCATTATTTTGAGCTTATGTGAGCTATAGGTTCATTTTGGAACCAATTCCCCAAGTGGCAAAGGCCCAAGTTCATCAGAATATTTTCAGGTCATCTAAGGACCAATGCCAGTCAACTGAAAGTCAACTGAGGGCTTTGAGTGTGAGAATTGAGTTTCCTCATCCCATTCATGTCCAAACAATGCTTATTCATCATGTCAAATCTCTACATTGAAGAATTTGAAGCCAGTGCAAAAGTTTCCAAAAATGGAAAGTGACCTGTAATTTCAAGTTTCCAAAAATGGAAAGTTTTTGGACCAACTTCAACTCAACTTTCCAACATCAAAGAAGCTTCAAATGAATTTTTGTCCAACATGAAAGTTGAAGATCTCTCTCTCCTATTTCCAAAAAGTCCAAGATCATGAGTATCTGATGAATGGTTAAAGAGATATGATCAAATTATTGCCAAGTGTGCATGGAACTTCAAAAGGCCATAACTTTTTATTCATAACTCCAAATTGAGTGCTCCTTTTTGCATAATTCTTCTCATGACATGAACTTTCCAAATCATTCATCACATTGCATGAAAATTTATCACATGGCCATTTGTTCTCTCATGACCATTTTGGAGGGAAAAAGGTAAATTCAAAATTGGTGCATTGTGTGAGCTAATTACCATTGCCAACATGTGCATGGGAAGATTTTAAATGATTTTGAGCTCTCATTGGCTACTGTTCACGTGAGAATGCTTCATGCACCACCAATTTTCCAAATTTTCCAAAACACCTTATTTTTCACTTAATCACACTTAACCATGCTTAATTTTGATTAAGAGTGGATTAACACATCATATAAATACATAATCCTAATAGAATTGTTGGGGATTCACCATTTCTAGATCTAAAATCAACTTCCCTCCAAAATTTTCTCCCAATCCAAATTCAAAATTCTTCCACATAACATTTAGTTTTTCTTCCATATTCTTGTTCTTGGATATTGATTTAGTGTAGATCAAGCATTGGATCATTGAATTCGAGCAGAAATCAAGCATACCAAGCTCATGAAGGTGAAGATGGAAGTTCAGATTTGAGCAAGATCTAAGCAGTTCCAAGCCTCAATTCATCCATCAAGCTTCATAACAAGTGCTCAGGAGTGGATTTGCACACGTGCCAAGCCTTGAATCACCAGATTTCTTTGTTCTGCTCTTCAAGAGGTAAAAACTCGAGTCTCTCAATTCTTCAAATAATTGCCATAAAGTTATAGATCTTCTCATGCTGATTGATCTGATATAAAATTCGTGTGAAATGGATGAGAAATGGCTGAGATATGCTTGATTAAAGTTTTGAATGCCAAACTTATTTTGCTCGATTCTCATGATTGATGATGAATTAGGTTTAGTTATTGCTCGATCTATAATGTACGTTGCATAAGCTTTCATTTGATATAAAATTTAGTGGATTATGGAAATTTTTTGTGGATGCATACTGTTCCTCCACCGTCTTCATGAAGAAGACGGTGGTTTCCACCGCGCGCCACCGTGCCTGTACAGGCCTAGGGTTTGACTGGTCCGCTCATGTGTTTTGCACTGTAGAAGCACCTTTAGCCATAGCCACGCGCGTTCGATTCCTTCTGATTTCATTTTATTTGTTTTAATTTGTTATGCTGGCGCTTGCGTGGCATCCTGGTGTCACAATCATTGGCCTGTATGCATGGACTGCTCCCACATGTGCATTGACTGGCTGACTGGACGCCATGTCAATTATTGAAACGTTGCGTTTTGAGGCACGCCATTGAGCCTTGTGTTCCTGAGTTCGATTCCAGCATGCAGCACATTTTCAAATTAATTCCAACATTTAACCTTTCCCTCCATAATTGCCTATGCATGATCATTTTCATTTCAAATATTTTTGCCAACTTCAAAAATTCATATCAAATTGAATAATGATCCAATTAATTCCAGGTTTTTTGCTACATGATCTTATGTTTGTCTAGAATTTTATGGTCTTGATTTTATGATGTTACCATTTCCGGATTTTGAATTGTGGCTGATTATGTGAACATGTATGCTTTTGTGACATTGCTCCATTCTTTCTAGTGTGAAGTGCTCAATATTGATCCAATTGCCATGAAATTTTGTGTGTTGAATCCTAACATGTTGCTTGACCTTTGAGGCTTGATTGTGCATTTTTACCATGTTTCATTTCTGTTTTATGCACATGTTTGTATGGTGTGACAATGTGTGTCACACAATTTGATGTCTTGCTTGTGCAATTTTATTTCCATATCAAATGACCTCTTCTGATTCTAATTTTTGGTATGATGATTATGTGTGACATGTTGTATGCTCATAAAATTTTCCATGACTATTTGATTCATTTCTGTTTTAATATGGAATTTTGATTCATGATGATCATTTATGAACTTTGAATTTGCCTTTGCCTTCTCTTGCACATAAAATGATTTTGCTTAATGATTTTGATTTGGTCCTTTTTAGGACATGTTCTTATGTGCTTAAAGTTGCATCATGTTGAATATTGGTTGTTGTTTTGACTTTTTTCTTCACCTTTGACCCTAGGCTTTGCCTTAGGGGTTTGTACTCACATTTGAGCTTTGAATTTCAGGTTCAAGCATTCATCTCCATGATTGATGTTGCTTCATCATTTGAGCTTGGCTATTTGCTATTGTTGGCTAACATTTGTTTGTTTTGTAGGCTTTGAGGATAATTCACTTTGGTGTTTGCCTTATGGTTCACTTGTTGTGCATATTGAGATTGTCTGTCTGTTGTTATCTGTTAACTGTTGTCAGTTTGTCTGAACACTATACTAATTGTTTGGTTGTTTACACAGGTACTTTAGTAGCTTTAACTCATTGTTTGAGTTGCTTTTCTTTGCTTGTGGTTGACATACCACTTAGGTAAATTCCTATTCTCCATGTAGTCTGGAAGACCTGTCATGTTATTTTGGCAGGCACCTGTCTGAAGCCCTCCTTAAGAGGCCATGTTTTTGTTTGTTTAATTTTGTGCCAAGCAGCTCAAGACCTCCTAAGTGAAGAGGCAATTGGCAGATAGAAGGGATGTGCAATCCATCCCCTGCTATTCAGTTGAGTCATTCATATTGCTCGCACTACATGCTGATGCATTTGAATAAACATCCCAAAAATCTTGTAAAGTCAGTCATGTGGAGAAGAGTTCCTCATTCTGGACTCCCACACTTTCGATTGATTCAAGCTCACCCCGGCCAGGGTTAAGAGCTATGAGGCATAACCCTCATTCCCTGTCATCTGCTTCACCCTAACTCTCAATGTTAGGGTTAAGAGCTCAAAACACCCATAACAGTATTGGTTTGTTTGTCAATGTCGATATGACCCCTTGACTAAAACCTAACTTTGATTGAGCCTCTTGCTTGTGTATAGCGTGTGCTAATTGATTGATTGTTTGCTTAATTGTGCATCTTTCATGATTGCTTTTTGCATATCTGTTTGCATATTACTTTTGCTTTTCATTGCATGCTTGTTTATGTGAGGAGTCAGATGTAAGACCATTGATTGGCCATCTGTTTCCTATGATCATTTTGTTGGAGTTGGATATAAGACCATTTATTGGCACTCCATTTCCTTTTCTGTTTTATTTTCTGGAGTCAGATATAAGACCATTGATTGGCCATCTGTTTCCTATTTTGTTTCTTGTTGTGGAGTTAGGTGTAAGACCATTGATTGGCAACCTGTTTCCCTCTCTTTGTTCAGGAGTTAGATGTAAGACCATTGATTGGCCATCTGTTTCCTATTTTGCTTTGTGGAGTTGGATCTAAGACCATTTATTGGCAATCCATTTCCAGCCTTTGTTTCTCTTTTTGAACCTTGCTCATTTGCTTTGCTTTGTGTTTGTTGCCTATTCCAAAGGAACCACTTGGATCATCTACATATGATCTCAAGAGAGGAATTCCTAAGAAGTTTTACTTCCTCACCCTCCCACCTTTTATTTCTTTAAACCTCCATTTGCATGTTAACCCAAACCGGAAAACTATTGTGCAAACATTTTCATCTGTTTTCAAAACTAGAAACCTAGGCCTTAAGCCTCTGATTTTTTTTAAACTTCATTTTCACAATACTTCTTGGGAATTGAATTCTAATCATACTTTGACTTCATTTTGTGAATACTCATAATTGGTTAATTTCACTCACTCAATTGATTTTTGTGGCCTTTGTCCACTTCTCGATAAGTTTTCATACATTAGCCATAGATCTCAATTATCTTAGTGGTTGATGTGAATCTCACCTGTTGTCCTTAGTGATTGAATTGTAAGACTTCCTTACTTATTATAGGGCATGGTCCCTCATTATCAAGTTAAAGCTTTTCTCACATGGTGGACTTGTGTTTGTATAGGTTGAGTTTTCTCCCGTGGATAATGAAAGACCTTAGGGCTTTTGTTTAAAATTAATCCACTCACTTTTTGGAAATCTTTTAGCCGAACTATGGCGTTTTGATCCTTATCTTTCATGAAGAGGTACGTAGGCAACGGTTTCACCCGTTCAAACACAAAAATAATAAAATTTGTATATTCTTTTCTCACCTCTTCCCTCATGTTTGCACAATAAATCTTTTCATAAACATCATTTGATACAACAAGTTGTGAAAAGGGTTCCCTAGGAGTACCTAGGATGCATTGGGTGCCTAACACCTTCCCTTTGCATAATTACCCCCTTACCCAGATCTCTGACCTTTTTATTAGTTTTCTCGTGTAAAACTTCTTAGGCTTTTGTTCGCTTTCTAGCCATTCCTTTGGATAAATAGAAGTGCGGTGGCGACTCTATCTTTGTATGCTTTGCTTTTGATTTTGTCAATAAATCTAAAGGCGATGAATACACCGCTACAGAAAAGTGGCGACTCTGTTGAGGATTAGATTCCTAGTGGGTTTGCCAACTTTTCACACTTTGTTGTATCATTATTTGTCTATTGTTTATGACATATTTTTGTACAATTTGGGATTACTGTATTGTTTGTAATGATTGATTTGCTTGATATATCAATTGCTTGCTTTCTTTGGTGATCTCTGTGAGATGAGTTCTATACCCGAACTCGAGTGCACCCTATGATAGGAGAATGGCGTAGTCTCATCGACTTATGTGGAGTTATTCCTTAGCAAGTTGACTTGCGAGTCCATTCACTTGGTGGAGGTCATGTTGGATTAATGATGTCACACAAGTTATTTGTGGTTAGGCATCATTCTTTCAATATGTGCCGTAGAAGCCAAGGACCTTAGTTTACCAAGCCCATCTTGGCCTATTTTTAGGACGTAGCGCGGAGGTCGTTCAGATGTAAGATCTGATGCGATTGTTATGCGATACTACACTCATAAGAGTCTCTCTTGAGAATATTTTTGGAATACGAGTATTTGTTCCTCCGATAATATTCGAAAGATGGGACGATGACTATGGGAACCTCTGGTAGAACATGTTCGGCAGGTTTAAACCATAGTACACTCCCTTTGGGTGGTTCTCAACCGAGACTCCATGCTCGTGACTCACAACAAACCTGCGATTCATGGTTGATCCGTTCGGACATCCTTAATATCAATGGAACTTGGGTGTCGATAAGGTGCAAACCCTAATCCACCAAAATGGATGATTGATATTAAGGATAATACGAGCTATCCCATGACCTTTGTCTGGTGTGCTTTGCTTGATCCTTGAGTGTGATTGTTGCATTCATGCATTCATCTGCACCCATATCATCAGAAAAAAGAAAATTTTCAAGGAACTTAAGGGGTTTATTTGCAAAATTTTCAGATATGGAAAGATCAAAAAGGCATACGAAGAAGTACAGCTTTAGACAACCCGATCTGAAAGAGTTAAGGAATCTGACATCCTATGTATTAGATCCCTTGGGTTTCAAAGCTCGTTATGGGAAGCTTCTGCCTCTTCTGACTACTCAGGTTGACGAAGGATTGATGGGCACTTTGGTGCAGTTCTATGATCCTCTGTATCACTGCTTCTCTTTTCCAGACTTTCAGCTATTGCCTACCCTTGAGGAGTATGCTCATCTTGTGGGTATTCCGATTTTGGATCAGGTGTCGTTCAGTGGCTTGGAGAGTATTCCTACTCCTCGAGAGATATCTGACTTGTTGCACATAGATGAATCCTTGGTTAAAGATCATATGACTACCAAAGGTGGAATTCAAGGTCTCCCTTCTGAGTTCCTCATTGCTCAAGCTACTGTTTATGGGAAGGCCATGAGTGAGGACGCCTTTGAAGCTATATTTGTGCTTCTCATCTATGGATTGGTATTGTTCCCCAACATCGACAAATTTGTGGATGTGAACGCTATTAGGATCTTCTCTGTTCTTAATCCCGTTCCGACTCTGTTGGGTGATACCTATGTCTCTTTGCATCTGAGGAATGCAAAGGGTGGTGGCGCTATTGTGTGTTGTTTGCCTCTGTTGTACAAGTGGTTTATTTCGCACTTGCCTCAGACGGTCGCTTTCAAGGAGAACAAGGGATGTCTACGGTGGTCTACGAGACTTGTGTCTCTCACTAATGATGATATCTCTTGGTATGATCGTGCATATGATGGTGTCCAGATCATTGATTCTTGTGGTGGATTCTCCAATGTGCCTCTTCTTGGTGCATGTGGTGGGATTAGCTACAACCCTATCTTAGCACGTCGTCAGCTTGGGTTCCCCCTAAAGGATAAACCTAATAACATTATGTTAGAAGGTGTGTTCTTTCAGGAGGGTAAAGATCCCCAAGGCTTGAAAGCCAGGATGGTCCGCGCTTGGCGCAAGATTCACAAGAAGGGTAGAAGTGAGTTGGGTCCGAAGAACTGCATAGCTTTGGAGTCGTATACTACTTGGGTAAGGAAGAGAGCATCTGAGTATCTCATGCCTTATGATTATCCGAGACCTACACCTTTGGTTGTGGCTGGGCCTTCAACCCTCCCTAACCAAGGCGTAGAGGAGTTGAGAGACGAAGACCTTTCACGTGCCTGGATCCGTGAAAGGGAAGAGTTGCTTCAACAGCTTAAGGAGAAGGACGCTCTGATCGAATTCCTCGAACATTAGGTCATTGATGATCAGAATGATGCATGGACTTCTCTACTTCCTCAGTCTTCCAAGTTCTGGAAAAGGAGGTATGACAGACTCGCCAAAGAGAAGGTGGATATGGAAGCAGCATATGAGAGAGAGGTTAAGAGGCTTCGTGCCGCTTATCTTCCAGCATCCCGAGCTTCTAGGGATCCATAGGATGTTTATTTTCCTTCTCTCTTGTAATAATTGACAATGTTGTACTTCTTTTTCTCAAATATATTTGATGAGACATTTTCCATATGCGATAAAATGCTTAATATTCAAAAATTGAAAATAATACCCTAAAAGTTCCTTTGAAAATAAAAACAAATCATATGCACGAGCATTACATGCATCATTTGCATAAGCAGGTGTTTGTTCCGATCTTCTTGTCTGTGGCCTAACTCTGTGCTCTTCATTTATTTTGAAGACAAGCTGACTCATCGGTACTACACCAGAGCCAACTCTACAAGATTGATGGATCATCTCGAGCAAGAGAATCGTGAGCTGAAAGAGGAAGTCGCCAGACTGAGCACTTTGATGGAGCAATTCCTAGCTGCTCAGAATCAGCCGTCTCCACCACCTGCAACTCCTCCCCAGAGGACTGTTATCTCCGAGGTTGTGTCTTCGACAGTGCCAGCTGCTAGTGCCCATTTTGTGCCAACAGCCATGCCACCTGGGTTTCCGTGGGGGATGCCTCCTGGTTTCATGCCTGACATTCCTGCACCAACGTTTGCTTCCATGCCGGCATCTAGCCCGGTCATTGCTATTCCTCCTCCTGTCGTGCATACCGTTCCTAGGGTAGACGACACCATCTATCATTCTGAGCCGTCTGAGGGCCCAGATTTTCATGAGAAGATGGATGCAATGAATGACCAATTTCTTGAACTCCGCAAGGAATTGAAGACCCTTCGAGGAAAGGATTTGTTCGGCAAATCTGCTGTTGAACTCTGTTTAGTTCCCAGTGTGAAAATACCTGTCAAATTCAAAGTCCCAGACTTTGAGAAGTATAAGGGGAACACCTGCCCGCTCAGCCACCTGGTTATGTATGCTAGGAAAATGTCTACTCAAACAGATAATGATCAGCTGCTGATTCATTATTTCCAGGACAACTTGTCCGGTGCTGCACTGAGATGGTACATGAGTTTGGACAGTGCAAACATCCATTCCTTCAATGATCTTGGCGAAGCCTTCGTCAAGCAATACAAATACAATGTGGATATGGCTCCCGATCGGGATCAGCTCAGGGCCATGTCCCAGAAGGACAAGGAGACATTCAAAGAGTACGCCCAGAGGTGGCGAGAGCTGGCAGCTCAGATTACTCCTCCGCTGGAAGAGAAGGAAATGACCAAGATATTTCTGAAGACCTTGAGTTCATTTTATTACGAGCGGATGATTGCTAGTGCTCCTTCTGATTTCATCGAGATGGTGAACATGGGGATGCGACTAGAGGAGGGAGTCTGTGAAGGACGGTTGACCAAGGATGAAGGCTCTTCTAGCAAGCGATATGGGGCGTTTGCGAAGAAGAAAGATGGGGAGGCACATGCTGTGCAATCCCATGTCAAACCCAGAAGACCCTCTCCCAAGAGGAAGCCTGTGCGTCATGCCGGTAATCAGCACCAGGTGGCTCATATAGGGATCCATAGGATGTTTATTTTGTAAGACTGTCGAATTCACTACTACAAAATAGATCTTTCGTATCACCAATTTTATAACCGTCATCGTTTTAACCGTGGTAATAGTTTATTTTTGGACGTTTTTTTTTGGTATTTACTAAATGACATGTAACAACGGTCATGTAGAATAACTGTGGTGAAATATACATGGAGTGAAATGGTTCGAATCCTAGCACCAACAATTTGACAATTTATCGTGATAATAATGTGATTGACATAATATATCACCATAATTATTATTTTCAATCATGGTGA
Source organism: Lathyrus oleraceus (assembly GCF_024323335.1). Lineage (NCBI taxonomy): Eukaryota > Viridiplantae > Streptophyta > Magnoliopsida > Fabales > Fabaceae > Lathyrus > Lathyrus oleraceus. Next base: position 143,795,707 of record NC_066579.1, on the reverse strand, counting down.
AAGGTGTTACTTATTTATATATAAGCGAAATTATCTCCCGCTTCAGTACATAACAACCGTCTTTCTCAAAATGAAACCTTAACAACTCTGTCAGTCGTCTCTCTCATATGGAAACCCCAAAGCGAAACCAGAATATCAAATCTTAACCAATGGGTATTTAGAAATTTGTTTTCACTATAGTTTTTTTTTCAAAATATGTTTCAATAGCTTGTTTCATAATGTTTGAACTTTCTACTTGTTTTGACTTGTAGGTAGGGATGCTTGTTTCAATAAAGAGGACGAAGCTAAAGTTAGCATTGTAAACTTATGTCAAAGATCCAAAATGACATCCATTCGAGATAGACACAAGTTTGCGGCTCTAACTTTAGCTTAATCTTTATTTCACTATGGACAAGCTATTATAGGACATGTATGGTACGCTTCTGAAGCATTCTATGAGTTGATATGTTTGTTGTATCATGTTTGTTGTTTATGGTTTGTTGTTGATGAATGTTGTTGTTAATGTTTGTTTAAAAGATGAGTTTATTATATATTATGTGGTTTGAATGTTTTTCCAATCTCTTACCGAATATATAACTTTTCAAACTACATTAGCAAATTATAATATGATAGATAAAGTTGTATTAGAAAACAAATATGCGTTCAATTCTTGACAAGAATTCTTCACATCGTTATCTACATGTTGTTCTTTGATAGTTAGAACTTTGTTTAGTGATTGTAATTCTTCAACCACCCCACTCTCCACCTCTAATTTTGTTTGCAAAATATTATTTACTTTGCAAACAAAATTAGAGGTGGAGAGATGGGTGGTTGAAGAACTACAATCACTAAACCAAGTTCTAACTGTTAAAGAGAAAAATGCATATAAGGAGTTGAATAACTCTTATCAAGCATTGAACATGAACTCGTTCTTCTAATGTAACTTAATTTGTCATATTATAATGTTCCAATGTAGATTGAAAAGTTATATATTTAATGAGCATCAGCGAAATAAGCATTCCACATAATTTATAATAAACTCGGGTGTATATATCACAATGGTTATTTAGTACAACCGTTGTTAAATATTATGCATTAAACAATATAACAACAGTTGTTTAAAGTAACCATTATGGTGGGTAGCACGCTACATAGATGCAGTCACGGTCGCACGACTGTGGTGGAAAGCATCATACATACAATCATACCTTACCTCACAATAGTTGATTCAGCATGGTGATATCCTTTTTTCCAACAGTTATGATATGTGTTTTTCGTAGTAGTGATTAGATTTTTTCTTTAGGGTTGACTCCTTAGGTCAGGAGGTTTCTCATATTTAGTATACAGAAGACACCATATTCTTAGTTGATTCCGTGGTCTATAATCTTTAACTTATTAAAGATATTCTTAGGGTTTTAAGCTAGTATCATACCTTTGGGTTAACTTTGCTAATAGTAGTTTTATAGTGGTTAATATGGACTTTTTTTCCTCGAGTCAGCTGATGACTTTCTATATTATAAGCATGAGACTTTTCCTTTTAGGTACCTTGGTTTGAATGTGGAGGCTAATCCTCTCTTTAAGGGTACATGGGATTCACTATTTAATGTTCTTTCTAAGATCCTACTCTCATGGAACCATATGCATGTCATTAAAGGGGGCGATCCTCCTTAATCCGGTGCTAAATTATATTCTTACTTTCTTCTTGTCTTTTTTGAAAATCATGTTAAGGTATGAAATAAGCTAGTTAGGATTCATAGGAATTTTATTTGGGGAGGTATGGAAGGTGATGGTAACATTTCTTGAGTAAAATGGCATGATGCTTGTAAACTCAAGGGCATGTGTGGGTTGTGGATCCGTGATTTCCGCTTGCTTAATTTGGCCCCTTTTTCCAAATGAAGGTGAAGGTTGATCTATGGTGCTTATGGTTTAGATCCTTTCAGATATATATAAATATCTTGCAGTTTCCTCCCTCACCGAGGTTCGATCTTCCAATTTTTGCACCTCCACTTGGTGGAGAAGAGTTTATTTTATCGGGTAAAAACTAAGATTGGCTATTTGATTGGTTTGCAAATAATATTAGCAAGAAGATTCAATCTCCATACTTATTTTTTTTGGTTTGACTCGTGCGTTGGATCATTCTCCATCAAATGTATGTTTCCTAAACTCTTCAATATCTCGAGCAACATTATAACTCAGTGGGTGAGATTGGTTTATGGGAGGATGGTGTAATAGTTTGGGATCGGAGGTGAAGGAGATCCTTCTTTGTTCATGAGTTGGAATGGGTAGCCAACCTTATTTTCATTATGTAGGAACAATTCTCTTCTTGGATAATGATAGGTGATTGTCATACCCTAATTTTTAACCCTAAGATCCCACATATCATTTGCATCCTTGCATACAAACAAAGTCACATCTTTGTCCTCCCCCTCTCATATTTGGGTTTGCCTTTTCCAGGGATCATCAAGCATCTCTTTGTTGGTGTTTTACTTTTATGTTTATATGTTCATTGCTTATCTAACCACTAATCAAAATAGAAAAAAGATATCTTGTTTTCTTTAAGTTTATTGTGCAAGATAGAGCTTTTCATCAAGAGCATCAAGCATGGCTCCTCAACCAGGTTTTGATTCCACAAGTCAAAGGGTGCTCAACCATTTATTCAAAAGGGGCTTATCTCTCAAAACACGATCTCTAAGATTCTGAAGCATCTTTCAATCTCATTTTGATCAAGAGTATCTCAGAGTTTTGTTGCTTATTTCTCAAGAAAAGTCAAAGGTTCATGTGTTTATTTCCATACCTTCTTCAACAAGTTACCTCAAAATTTGAGCAATTTAATCAAAGTAAATTCAAGGAAACCTTATTTTGAGTTCATATGATCATCCATGTACATTGGAATGCAAGAAAAGTCCAAGTACACAAGTTTATTCCAAGAGGTTTGCCAAAAGGTCAACATTTGAAGTCAAAGTTCAAAGAATCACAACTCCTTCAATCCTTAACATTTTTAATGCTTATTTTTACATATGACTCTTCACAATATCCTCTAAAACTTCTATTTACATGACAAGAGCCAATTGTGCTTGGAGGATCATCAAAAGTTTGAAGACATTATAGGTCATTTGTAGACTTAGTGAAATTTGACCTATTTTCAAGTGAATTTTTCTAAACTTTCAAGGATTATAACTTCTTCAATTTTCAAAATTTGAGACTGATTCCTTTTTCACAATATCATTTGTGATGCCCTCTACAAGTTTACTTCAAGGATAAAAGTCAAATTATGCTTGGATGGCCATGGAATTCATTGAGACATTATAGGTAATTTTCAGTCATTTGGGACTTAGAATTTTTCAAGTTGCATTGCCAGATTTTTGTGCCAACTTCAACATGCCATATCTTTGAGCTAAAGCATCCAAATGCAACATTTCTTGGCACATTGTGATCTTTGATATGATGTCAACTAATTGCAAGAAGAATGGGATCAAAAAGCCTTCGAATTGAAGAAATCATCATGATAAAAAATTTAACTTCACTAATCCTTAATTACAAGCCAATTTACCATGCGTTTTGGACCTAAACATGTTTAATCAAGTCCCTGGAAGTCAAATGACTCATAAAATGCATATTTTGGCTGAGTTTTGATGGTTTTGCAAGTCACACTTTTCACACATCATGAGAAATTTGTTTTCATGAATTAAACATCATTTGGAACTGATGAGATCACCAATAACTTCCTTATAAATAGATAAACATATTTACTTCATTCCCAAGCTTATGAGAGCCAAAGAACCTCTGCTTCACTCTGAATTTTTTTAAAAAAAATTGAGCTATCGTATTTTAATTTCTAACTTGTTTCAATTTAATTTCTTGATTCCATTAGCACCTTCGGCCTTCTCTGAAGCTTTTGCAACAATTCCCAAGCTCCAAGACCTTCTGAAGTGCCCTGACCAAATCAAGCTTCATTAACTTCTGATCATCATTTGGACAAGGTAGTTATGAGCATCATTTAAACTTAAACAAGTTACCACAATATAGTTCTTCACTCTCTGATGCTTTCTGCTAACTTATCTGGTGTTGATTGATCGTATTCATCATTTAATTTTATTTTTCGTGGCTTGCTTGCTTTTGAAACTTCTCTGAAATTGTCCATGCTCAGTTTAGATAAATGAATTTTGAGCATGAGGTTGAATTTGAAGGAGGAGAGTGATCCAAAATGCAACGGAATTTAAAAAATTTCTCCTTTAGTGATCCTCACAAATAGGCATGATCAGTGATAGAATAGTTACCTCTTGTGGCGATTGAAACCTTTGATGCAGATCTACGGAGCGATCACTAACGTTGAACGGTGACAACACCTCTACTCAGTCCACACGAACGGATTCCTTCAATCTCAGTGCTAGCTGCTATGAATGAAGGCTTTGAGTGTGTGTGTGTGTGTGTGTGTGTGTGTGTGTGAGAGAGAGAGAGAGAGAGAGAGAGAGAGAGAGAGAGAGAGAAATGAAATTGCAACTGCACAAATGCTTCTGCACAAGGGTTCTATTTATAGAATCACTTGTGTGGGCTGCAAGCTAAAAAGCCTACTTAAGTGTATGTGGCCCATATCTTATAATATGCCAAAATCACTTAAGCGCGGGATACCTTACCATATTTCGTATTCTACTTAAGTACATCGTACATTACGATGTTCTACAATTCACTTAAGTGCACCGTACCTTACTGTGTTACTTAGTTACTCTATCTCTCATCAATCCATCATTTTGTGTGTGACCCTGTAGGTTTTCACGACATTGACAATTATATTAAATCACGTATTTAGCATAATAAACAGTGAGCGGTATTTAGCAACACATCACTACTACCCAAGACACGAAAATGTCATGTGATATGACAAATCCTTTTGTGATAATACTTATGTGTACAATTACCCTTTTGCCCTTATGTCTATATTGAACACAAGGCATAAACCATGTCATCCTTGTCCAGTTCAATATTGTGCCCATAGACATTTATCCTGTTACGCAGGATGGGCAAATTCCATCTAGATCACTCATGTCCCTTAACATGCTTCATGGAGTACCCATCAACTATCTTTATGGTCATCCAGTTACGGACAATGTTTGATCAGAAATAAGGCACTCGACTCTATATCTAGGGTCCATAGTGGTTTCAGGTCGAAGGGTGGTATACACCATTATCACCATGAGAATAACTTATGACACTTTGCATAACATTCTATATAGTATTCTCATAGCGGGTCAATCCAATATAAATATTACTCTTAATATTCATACCTATGTTTAAGACTTGATAACTCCTTATCCATGATCCATGAGATGTGATCATCAGTCTATATACATAATAGTCTTAATGTTTTAATGTTATCCCACTTCACAATAAAGCTCGACTACGGATACTTTAAGAATAATGTCCTTATGTTTAATGTAATCTCATGATTAAGTCATACTTGACATTAAACGGACTAGCTATTCTAGGGACTTGATTAAACAAACATAATAAAGAAAAAGCATTTTATTATTAATAAATAATTCGAAACAAGTACCAAAAGTATTGGCCTCTAGGGCTTACACCAACATAATTTGTGATGAGAAGGCGATCACATTGGTGGTAGCCTTGTGTTCTTATTTTGCAAAACGATGAAGCTCTAATGAGGGATCGCCGAAGAAGATGACCGAAATGTTTCAGGTCATCCGAGTTGACCTTACACGTTGGCATTTTGAAATGTTTTGATTAGTCCATTTTGAATGTGATCACGTGTTTTATTCTGGCTATTTTCCACCATGCGCCCTAGCCTAATTGTTGTCACATCTACCACGTTAATTAATGAGGTCAGATCCAACGTCTCTTGTTTTTTCTGATTTTATTATTATTTTTTTATTTTAAATTACATTGTCTTTAAAAATTCATAGAAAATTATTCTTTTATCAAAAAAATCCCAAAATAATTTCTAAAATTTTATTTTATTTTTTTATATCTTATTTTTATTATTCCATATTTTATTTTCTTGATTTCCTATTTTTCTTTTTTCCTTTATTTTAATTGGTTTAAAAACACTTTTAGACATTTAAAATTTCTGAAAATTTTATTTTATGTTTCTTATTTTATTTCCAATATTCCATAATTTTCTTGGCCATTTATTTGGTGTTTTGAAGGGCTTTATGGATTTTCTCTTTTATTTCCCTTTTAAAATTCATTTTAAAATATTTTTGATGCATTTTATTTTATCTTCTTGCATTTTATGCTTGTTTGACCTTTGTTGACTTATATTGGTGATCGGTCACCATTTTTACTATATTTTCATCACTTATTTGACAAGAAGCCAAGGATTCTATAATACTTTGTTCGCATTATGTTGCCTTTCGAGTTAGTTTTTATTTCTGTAAGTTAATTAAGCGTTTTATCAATTTTTAGTTTTATTTTGTGTTTTTTGGATTTTATATTTTGGTTGTCTGTTTTTATTCCCTCTAGGTCCAAGTAGAAGACCCAACTAACTAAGTGCAAGAAAGTCGAGAATTTTGGTGTTTAAGGAAAGAAGTTATGAAGTTTCAGGAAGCCTGACACGACCACCTGTGTCACCTGACACGGGCCATGTCAGGATAAGGACCTAATGAAGCTGAAGATGAAGGCCACGACAGGGGCCTGGCACGGACGCCCGTGTCAACTGACACGGGTCGTGTCAGCCCACCCGAGAGGAAGCTGAAGATGAAGACAAAGGCAAGGGCCTGACAAGGGCGCTCGTGTCAGCCTAGACGCTAATTATATTAATTTTTGGGCTTTTATCCAGGCTTGAGCAGCAAGGGAGTTCTGGAGATTTCCAACCAATGGTAAGGGACTTTCACTATTTTAGAAGAGTTTTTACGAGAGAAGAAGAACACTTTTTGGCGAAGAGAAAATAGAGCACGGAGAATTGTGAGACGATCAAGAATTACAAAGATCAAGGAATTCGGAGAGCGGAAGATTTTCATGAGCGAAAGCAATTAAAGATCCAAGTTATCCAATTAGTTGTAATGTCTAATTTTTTATCTTAAATATGTTTTGAACATTATGTTAGGGGGTGTCCGTGATTTATATATGTAACGACTTTGAGTTTCCGATTGCATTGATAATATTGTTTTTCATAATTACGATAATATTTTGATGTGTTTAATGCTTTCTTATTCGGATCAATTAAGATTGTTGTATGATTATCAATTAGGCTGGACCGCCATTGATGAAATTTTCATAAGATTACTTTGTAGTAAATATCACATAGGACTAGGGATACCCTGTATGAACCATATGATTCTTGTTAAAATAAAGATTAATTTCACCGATAATTTCCTATGGACATATAAATTAGGGTTGAATGATTAAAGGTTTTCTCACCAATGCCTTGGGAGAAAATACCCTTGAGATCTGGTATTAATAAATTGATATTTGTTGATGCAATAGTGACTCATAATTGTTACAGGGACAAATTATACACCTTCCCTGACATGTTTCTTTGCCCTTGAAAATCCTTATTTTACCGTATTAATTTCATTTGCCTTTATTTTTATAAATCTGAATCTAATACTCCCAAACACTAGTTTTTGTTTAATTGAACGATTATTTGAACTCGATATTAACACGCAGTCCTTGAGATCGACTTCGGGGAATCTCCCCTTTATTACTACAAAAGACAAAATAGTACACTTGCTATTTTTCTGATCAAGTTTTTGGCGCCGTTGCCGGAGACTGCCAAAATATAGAGTTTAATTTTAGTTCAATTAAAATTTTGTTGCTCTGCAATAAAATTATTTATCTGTCATTTATATAATTTCAATCACTAATCTGTTTATGCGAGGAGATCCCTCAGCTAAATTTCTTTTTGACGCAGAAATCGAGAGAACCTTTCACCAGAGACTCAGAAACGCTATATTGAATTCCAAAGAAGAAGTTCCCTCGGTTCACTCAAATTCAAAAACAGAAACTATGGCAGAAGTTCCTCCAATTCCAACTCCACCTCCGGAAAGATTCCTTGGTGATTATGGAGGTGCAAATGCACCGGGTGGTAGATTAACAATTGTCAACCAACCGGTGAATGTGACTAATTTTCAATTACATCCTAGCACAATCAATCAACTTGAAAGAAAACCTTTCACCGGAAAGGTAAATGAGGATGCAAACAAGCACTTGCAGAGATTTTTGACCATGAGTACTACTTTGAAAATTGATGGTCATACTGATGAAGCAAAGAAGTTAAGAATGTTCCTGTTCACTTTAGTTGAAGAGGCGGAATAGTGGTTCTACTCTCTCCCAGAAGATAGTATTACACCATGGGAAGAGATGGAAACTGCTTTCTTAAATGAGTATTTTCCAGCATCGGTATTTCTGAGAAAAAGGTATGAAATCTTAAACTTCAAACAGAAGCAGGGTGAGTCTTTGGGAGATGCCTACAAAATATTCAAAAGGGTCCTGGTAACTTGCCCAACTCATAATATAGATTAGACTGAACAAATGCAGATGTTTGTTAATAGGCTGAAAATAAAGACTAAATAATTGATTGATACCGCAGTCGGAGGCTCAACAAATTTCTCAATACCCACCGGTGATAAAAAGATCATTGAAGCGATAACTGCCAATAAGCATCTGGAATTGTATGATATGTGTACTAGTAAACCTGAGGGAGTTATTGATCTAAAGTTGGAAACTAATAAAATCCAGTTGGAAGATACAGTAGCTACTAAAGTGGAAAAGAAGTTGAAGGCTATGAATATAGGTACTCAACAGGTAGCTCAAGTTCAACCTGCTCAGACCATCACTTGTGAAATTTGTAATGGACCTTGTTGAAAAGTATATTTTTGGCAAATATTTTAATATCGTATCCACAGAGATTGGTTGTTATTACCGCCGTTCTATAATCCAAATTGTTATAAGTTTAAAAAGTAACCAAGTTGTTTTGTTTGAAAAGTTATCTTTTGAGTAAAATGTCACTAAAACACTAAAATAGTTTTAATCAAATGTAAAAGGCTTGGCAAGATTGAAGTTCACTATTCAAATTGCTTATGATTCCTTATGACAACTATATAGATTCAAGATTATTGATAATGTTCAAGTATCCTCTCAATATCATTTATGTATAAATGATATTGTGATAATCACTATATTAATCTTTAGACGATTTCTCCACCTAACTATCAATATAGCAATCTTTAATGGTTGATACAAAAGAAGAGTAGTGAATAAATCTATTTCTACAACTTATTCACTACTTGAAAATATATTTTATATCAAGACTTAAATAATCTCTTTCAACAACTACTCAAATCTAATATTCAACTTAGGGCAAAAATATCATTCAATACATCAACAATCTTTTATCATATATAAGAGTCAAATGAAATACATAAACAAATAAGAATAGCTACTACCTCCAATCTTGACAAAATGGAGTTTAGCTCCTCATCATCATTTTGGAAAGCAAAAGGCAATGAGAAGAAATTTGTTTTTCTCTTGCAAAATATCAAACTATGAATGAATTAATGAACAATTTCCATTTTCTTTTCTAAAAAGGGTTGACCTTTCCTAAAATGCTCATTTTCATCTAAAGCTAAAAAGCCCCCTAAAACAGATACAAAAATGGCAAACACAGATGGCCTTGAAAATAACACACTTGGCCAAAACAGCTTGCTGGATTCGAAAGCTTCGCGGCGCGAAGGGAGTTTGCGGCGCGAACTGAAGCTACTTCAGCTTCCTTGCCTTGCAAGCTTCATCCAAATAGTCTTCCAAATGGTATTCTTCAAGATTAGGCCTCCAAGTTGCATTCAACACTTCTTCCAAATTATGATTATGCATTCCAAAGCTCTCTTGTCCAAAAATTCTACAAAACTAACAAATATGTGAAATAACCACTCAAAACAACATAAATTAAACCTAATTGCATTTATACAAAATAGTGAGAATAAAAGTGTGTAATTACATCAAAAATTGGTAAAAGGGACCAATAAAATTATATAAAAAGTAGTACCAATTTGTCCCTAACAACTCTCCCCAACTTAGCATTTTGTTTGTTGTCGCATCCGCGAAAAAACAACCGGCGGGCTAAAACAAAAACAAACAGAGCCGCCACCGTGCGTTATTTATCCCAAAAGAGGGAAAGGAAACGCTCGAAGTAAACCTGGAAAAGACATAGTCTCGCGACCAAAGAGAGATGGGATCGGGAGTCGGTTATGCGAAGGGAAGGTATTAGCACCCCTACGCATCCGTCGTACTCGACGGGGATCCACGCTCTAAAAGAAAGAAAAGGTTGCTAAAACAAACACCACACACACATACTGAGAACAACACAGGTGGGGGAAGAGAGGAACGGACTTGCTAGGATATCGCATCCTATGCCTACGTATCTCATCTGGAATGAGAATCAGAGCTACCGGCTCACGCACGCCAAACAAAACACACAGAAAACAAGCAAACATGGAAACCGAATGCCAATCGCTGGACTTATATCGGACTCCGAACCAACAAACACACACGGGAAACCCACTGCCAATCGCTGGACTTACGTCGGACTCCGAACCAACAAACCCAAACACAGGAAACCAAATGCCACTGGCTGGACTTATATCGGACTCCAAACACACAACAATAGGATACGGACTGCCAATCGCTGGGCTTATGTCCATCTCCTAACACACAAGAAGAAAGCAAACAACAAGTTAATAGGGAGTCGGGAACTCGAGCCTTATAACTGTCAAGCAGACACACACAAAAAGAAAAAAGGGTGCCCGGAGAGATCTCGGAAGACCTCCTGCCTACGTACCTCATCTGGTATGAGGATCAGGGCAACGTAGTTCCCCTTAACAGGGGAGAAACTTTCTCCTAACCAGAGACTAGGAAATGACAAACTAGAAGGGAGACTGACTCGAGCCTAACAGTTATCATGTATTCCACAATGGTCCTAGGTTGAGTTTTCTATCTACTTGCACAAGCAACAAGCTAATCCTAAACAGGCAAAGCAAAGCATGCAAGCACACTCAAAACAAAGCAAACATTCACAATTAGCATACACTATATACAGACAAAGTGGGCTCATACAAGGGTTAGGCTGCAAAAGCAAGCCAACTGTATTAGGTGATGTTAGCTCTTAACCCTAACATTGAGAGTTAGGGTGAAGCAGGTGAAATAGGAAGTGAGGGGTGTGCCTCACAGCTCTTATCCCTGGCCAGGGAGAGCTTCAGACAAAGAAGTGTGGGTTCAGAAAGTGGGAACCCTTCTACACTTATGACACTGACTCAACTGTACAACTGTACAAGGATCTTGGGTTAATGTCCACAATGCATCAACACCAGTTGTGTGAGCAAAGGGATGACTCAACTGAATAGCAGGAGATGGGTTGCACATCTCTTGTATCTGCCAATTGCCTTAACCAAGGTCTTTTCCTGCTTGGGGACAAAGATAAACAAGCACAAGCATTGCCTCTTAAGGAGGGCTTCAGACAGGTGCCTGGCCAAGTAACAGGCCAGGTCTTCCAGACTACATGGAGTTAGTGAGTTCTACCTCAATTGGTTAAGCAACCAAGCAACAGCAAAAGCAATTTCAAATGAACTATAGCAACTAAAGTACCTAAAAACAATCTAACTCAGTCAGTATTCAGCTCAAACAGTCAAACAGACAAGTTAAAAGTCAACAGTTAACTGTACACAAGCAATGCATCAAGCAAAGCATAAGCCAATGCTCAACACAAATGACTTAGAAGCCACCTACAAAACAAACTTAATGTTAATCAACATCAATCAAATAAGCAACTCAAGCCAAGTGAATTAATTCCTCCATGCCATATGCCTTTTGTCCTGAAAACACAACTCAATCATGAGAAGCAAACCCCTAGGACAAGGCCTAGGGTCAAAGAGGAAGCAAAAATTCAAAACAGAACATGAAAATTATCCAAAATCAATTTCAATCAAATTAGAACAACATCCAATTGGTCTCACATCCATATCATCAACCAATTTCATTTCACAAGAGAAATAGTGCAAAGCATGCAAGTTAGAACCTCATAGAACCAAACAGAATGAATCAATCCAAATCCAAACCAAAATAAATCAATAAATCTCAAGAAAATTCATGGCTAAACAGCATTCACAACATGATCATCATACCAAATTTCAAGTCAATTAGGCAAGTGGAAGCAAGTCAATTAAATTCCCTAAGTCAAGGCAAGGCAAAACAAGCTCATACAAGACACCAAATCATGCATCAACTTCAAGCAAGCACAAAACATAATTGGCATAAGATAAATGAACCAAACCAAATTCATGATAAACTTCAATGTGTCTAGAATAACTCCACAAAATTTCAAGTCCATCCAATACATATCCAGAATTTCACAAATCATCTAAAATCATGACTCACAAAAAGTCCACAATTGACCAAACAGAAGATAAATTCTCAAACAAATTGGAAATGAACTCAAAAAATCCACAAAAATTCATGAGACATCCTAACATCCCTAAGCAACGTCATGCAAAAATTCAGATCATTACAAGTTCATATGGCATGGAAACAAAAATCCACAAGTTGGACAAGAAATGGTGTGACATACATTGTCACACCTAGATTCAAATGATCATATCTCACAAACCAGGAATGATAAAATCACAAACTCAAAGCCAAAATGTCACTCAAGGTCTCTAGTTTATGCATGCAAAATTTCAAGAATTTTGGATCAAGCATCATCATTTCACAATCAAAACATCAAGCAAGGTGCATGAAAGAACACATATGAACAAACCCTAGGCCATTCAAAAAAATCACACGTGCACAATTTTTGTAAAAATAATCAAAAAATAGTAGAGATTACAAGGATCATGGCACAAAAAATTCCAGTCAATTTGAAGCATTATTCCATGAGATATGATTTTTGGAATGTGGATAAAAAATGAAAAATGACATGGAAAGGCTTGGTGAAACATGTAAGGCATATGGAAATAAATGCAAAGCCAAATTATGGAATGTCATGGAAAGGAATCGAAGCGTGTCCAATTTCAAATCCTGGCGCGCTACAGTGAAACGCAGCGTTTAACTAAATGGAGTGTCACGCTTTGATTGGTTACATGGGAAGCAAACACAAAAACCATGCAGAAACAGGCCAGGCACGGATCAAAGCCATTCTGGGAACGAGAATTCAAACATTCATAGCATGTTCTTCATAAACCCTAGCTCAAGAACAATTGTTCACCAAAATCAACAAAACGCATATCATTGGAAAGGTCTCTCAATGCACATTAACAATCTCAAATCGATTTAACCTAATTCTTCCTAACTTAAGAGATTCGATGAAAAACATTTTCACATGTGAAACTTCCAATCAGCATAACTTGTTCAATACTTGATGAAAATTAACGATTCAAAGTGCAGATTAACCTATGTTCCAAGATCTATCAAACACATCCATCAATTTCAAGAATTAGACAAGTCGAAAACTAACCTTCTTGGAATTGCAGTGGTGAAATCGTGTGTTTTAGGCCATGGAAATGCAAAACAGAAACTCTTTAATGCTTGAATGATTGAATGGAGCAAGGTTTGTGTGTTGATTGTGAAGGAACTAGCTCAAATCTCCATTTCCCATTGTTGCACACACTTGTAACAGTCCATGATTCTTCAAGATTTCTCCAAGATTTTGCTTCAATCCACTTCAATTATGCATGTAGATGATGAATAGATCGAAGGCAAGGCAAAAAGAATGAAGAAAATTGATGAAGAAAGTTGAAAGAAAAGTGAAAAAGTTTTGAGATCTAGATCTAGATTTCTGAATTATGAAGTGTTAATCACAAAAACAGTTAGAATTAAGTTTATATATGTGATGTTAATGATGTTCACTAATCATGATTAGGCTAATGTAAGTGTTTAAGCAAAAACCAAGTTTTATGCTAAATGGTAATTTGGCCAATTCACCCTCCCTTGTGAAAATCAATGTAACAGTGTAATTTCTGGTTTGGAGCAATTCAGAAATGTGGTTTGTAAGCTAATGCAAGTGGAATTGAGTGAAAACAATGAATATTTCTCAAAATGCACTTTTTCCCTCCAAATTCAAAATAGGTTCACTTGAAAAATGCACTTTTTGTGGGATGAGTTTCAATGAAATGTGATGCATGAATTGAATAGAGGACATCAAAAGAAAGTTGCTCCAAAAAGTCTCACTCCATTTGGCCATTTTAATCAAAAGTTATCCAACTTTGAAATTCAACTTTTTTGGATAATGATTTGATCATAACTTGCCAACCACAAATGAGAAATTCATGTTCTTGGACTTTTTGGAAAGGTGAGAGGAAGATCTTCAACTTTAATGTTGGACAAAATTTCATTTGAAGCATTTTTGGACATGTAATTTTGAGGAGAAAACCTTTCCATTTTTGGCAATTTTGAATTACAAGTCACTTTCTATTTTTGGAAAGTTTTCATCTAACTTTATTTTCTTCATTGTTGATGTTTGAAATGTCAAATGAAACTTGTTTGGACATGAATGAAGTGTCTCTAACCCTCTCCCACCTCCAAATCCATCAGTTGACCTGTGGTTGACTTTTGTTGACTGATAGATGAACTGACCATGCACTGATGAACTTGAGCCTCAAACTCCTGATGAAATGGCTCAATGATGAAACCCTAGCTTCCATAAGCTCAATATAACCATATGATGATCTTCCATCTCATTGAAGACCTCATCTTCTTGACAAGCCCTGATTGGCACAATACAGATGATTAGGGTTGACCAGAGGTCAAAACCCTAATCCCAAGGAATCTGATCAAGCATTATGAATCTCTTGATGATGATAAAACCATGATGATGATGATGTATCATTTCAACCAAGATGAAGCTCAATACCCTTGAGGAATCAAGAAACCCTAATTTGAAGCACCAACCCTCAGATGATTAGTGATCAATCCAATGGAACCCTCAGCTTGAATCTCAACCTCTTTATCTTCTAATCAAGACCTAGGAGGATGACTTGTTTATTGTTGCCATATGATATGCAATATGCAATGACTAATGTCCTAAAAATGATATGCAATATGCCAAGCTAGTCCCAAGAGAGGAGGGCAAATTTTGAGGTGTTACAGCTGCTGTAGTGGTGTATTCGTCGCTATATGATTTATTGATTAAACCATAAGCAAAGCATACAAAGAATTCGAGTCGCCACCGCACTTTTATTTATCCAAAGGTCTGGCTAAAAAGCGAACAAAAGCCTAAGAAGTTTTACGCGTAGAAAACTAATGAAAAGATCAGAGAGTCCGGGTAAGGGGTAAATTACGCAATGGGAAGGTGTTAGGCACCCACTACGTCCTAGGTACTCCTAGGGAGCCCTTTTCACACTTGTTGTAAAAAAATTGTTATTTGATATGAAATATTTATTGTGCAAACATGATTGGGATGATGAGAAAAGAATATACAAGTTAATTATTTTTGTGTTCGAACGGATGAACCCGTTGCCTACGTACCTTCCATCAAAGGTAAGGATCAAAACGCCGTAGTTCGGCTAAAAGATTTCCAAAAGTTAGTGGATTCAATTTTAAACACAAGCCCTAAGGTCTTACGTTATCCACGGGAGAAAACTCAACCTTATACAAACAACGAGTCCACCATGTGAGAAAAGCTTCAACTTGCTAGTGAGGGGTTAACCCTATAATAAGCAAGGAAGACTTACAATTCAATCAACTAAGGACAAATAGGTGAGATTGACATCAACCAACTAGGATAAATCAAACCTATGGCTAATGTATGAAAACTTAACAAGAATGGACAAAGCCACAAAACAATTGAATGGGTGAAGTTAATTGATTATGATTATTCACAAAAGGAGGGTCAAAGTATGATTAAGATTGATTCAAAAGAAGTATTATGAAATGGAGTTTGAAAAGTCAAGGACTTAAGGTCCAGGTTTCTAAATTGAAAACATGAAGATGTTTGCACAATATTTATCTCAAGTTTTGAAAGTAATGTGTGAAAAGGTTTAGGACAAAGAGGGATGAATGGATGAGGACGGAGTGTAAAACTTCCTAGAAGGTTCACCTTATGAAATCATATAGAAGATGATTCAAATGTGTCCTTTGGAATAGACAATGAGCAATGATAAACAAGCAAAGCAAAGGAATAAAGTCAACAAAAGCGGATACCGGATGCCAATTACTGGACTTATACCAATCTCCTAAAACAGAACTGGATATCAGAGGCCATTCTATGGACTTATACCAATCTCCTCAACGAAGAAATAAAAAGTGGATACCGGATGCCAATCTATCTGGACTTATACCAATCTCCAACAAAGCAAAACAAGACATTTGGATGTCAGATGCCAATCTATCTGGGCTTACTCTAACCTCCAACATATGATCCTAGGAAAACAAATGCCAAATTACACGGACTTACAATTGCATCCTCACATACAACAAACAAATGCATCAAGCAAAGAGAATATGAGTGGCCAATGAAATGGTCTTATACTCACTTCCATATCATAGGAACAATGGCCAATGAATGGTCTTACAATTGTCCTCAATGGGCAAACAACAAAGATATGTCACAAAGACAGATGAAATGATCATGCACTAATGAGCAATTAATGGTGATAAATACATAAATCATACAAGCAAACATGTGCAAACGAACTAAGTAATCAATCAACCAAAGTCATTCAGCACACTCTATAACCAAACAATGAGGCTCATACAAAGGGTTAGGCATTGAAGCCAACTGGAATAGGGTTAATGGTGCTCTTAACCTTGACATTGAGAGCCAAGGTGAAGCAGATGAAAGGATATGAGGGGTGTGCCTCATGCTCTTATCCCTGGTCAGGGAGAGCTATTGAATATCAGAAAGTGTGGGAGTCCAGAAAGATGGAACTCTCTCCACAGATTAGACTCGATAGATCTTGGGTTTTTACTCACTATGCATCAACACATGTGGTGTGAGCAAGGTGAGTGACACACAGAATAGTAGGAGATAGGTTACATATCTCTTGGATTCTACCAATTGCCTTATTCAAAGGACTTTTCCTGCTTGGGACAAAAGTAAACAAGCACAAACATTGCCTCTTAAGGAGGACTTCAGACAGTTGCCTGGCCAAGTAACAGGCCAGGTCTTCCAGACTACCTGAAGAAAAAGGATTCTACCTCAATGCAAATGCTATCAAGCAAAGCAATGCAAGTTCTCAAAGAACTATTAGCAACTAATGGTACCTGAAATCAATCAAGTAAAATCAGTATACAACTCAAATTCAAAACCAATATAAGATAAGGATCAACACAATAAGTCAAATGTGCAATGCACAAAGCTCAAAGCATATGAGCTAAGCATCCTGCAAAACAAACAAGTTAGTTCATGATAATCAATCAAACTCAATCAACTTGCATTGATCTCCTTAAAGCATTTGCTTCTTAACCTGGAAAGCAAACTCAAACATGAGAAACAAGACCACTAGGACAAGCCTAGGGTCAAAAGGAGATAAAAAATCCAAAACAGCAAGTGAGAGCTATCCAAAATCAAGTTCAAACAATTAAGAAACAACCCCAAGTGGTTTCACATTCATATCATTCATCATTATCATTTCACCAACAAATTAGGTCAAAGCATGTCATATAGAACCTCAAAGAAGTCAACAGAAAGACTCCACTCAAATCCAGTCACAAACATTTCAATAAATCCTCAAATAATTCATGATCAAACATCATCCATAACATGATAAGCATACCAAATTTCAGCTCATTTGGATCAAGGGAAGTAGGTCAATGAAAATTAGAAAGTCAAAGCAAGTTCAAGCAAACTCATACAAAGCATCAAAACATGCACCAACTTCAATTAATCATAAAACAGTGACAACACATGATAAATGAATGGGACTAAAACTATGACAAACTTTAAGATGTCTACAGTTCACATGTCAAATTTCACATCCATCCAATAAAGCATTAGAATTTTACAAACCAAATACAAACATGTATCACAAGGAGTCAACAATTTGGTCAAACAGGGGAGAAAATTCCAATCAATTAGGAAATGCCATCAATAATTCCAGAAAAAATTACATGTATTCTCAACATCCATAAGTATGTTCATGCAAAAATCCATACCATTTTGAGTTCAATAAGCATGGTAAATAAAATCATGAAGTTAGACATGAATGGTGTGACACAAATTGTCACACCTCTATTCAAAAAATCATATTTCATCAACCAGCAATGATAAATTCACAAACTCTACACCAAAATCACCATGAACATGTCTAGTTTAAGCACAAAAAGTTTCAGAGGCATTGGATTAAGTATCATCATTTCACAAGCAAAATGGCATGGCATACACAAAATGGACACACATGAACAAACCCTAGCACATTTAAAAATCCACACGTGCAAAAAATCTGGAAAAATCACCATAATAAACTAGAGATCATGAGGAGCATTTCACAAAAAATCCCATCAAATTTGGACAAATATTGAAGAACTTATGAATTTTTGAAGATTGGCATACAAAATGAAATAAATATTGAAAAAAGAAAATGATTTAAATAAATTAAACACGGCAGTGGCAATTTTGTAAATAGTTGGTCCCTTAAGTGAAACGCCGCGTTTCACTTAAGGATGTGTCGTCCTCTGATTCGCGCATGGCAATGAAACAGTGAATCTCATGCAAAACAAAATTCCAGCAGATCAAAACACGACCTGGGTTTTCAAAAATTAGGGTTTATGTGTTCTTCCAACTGTTCATCATCGTGATGAAATTTTTGCTCCAGATTTGGAAAAATAAAACATCATTCGAATCATCTCGCAGAGTACATCAATAATCCAACACTCAACAACCCTAATTCAAACTATCATGGAAGCATCGAGCAAAATAAAGTTTAACAACCAAACTTTGAATCCATATTTCTCTCTCAATACTTAACCATAATCAAAACTACAACATTCAGTGAACTCAGCATGGCAAGATCTTTCTAAAGCACAACATGATTTCAAGAATAGAGAGAATCGAAAGTTCACCTGAGTTGAAGAGCAGTGGTGAAATCGTGGTTTTCTGGCCGTGTTGAGCTGAAACAGATGCACAATGATGCTCCAGGAGGTGAATGGAAGAAGGGTTCTAGCTCACTCTTACTCAATCGTGCTCCAAAGTCCAACTGCCATGGAAGAGCTTCAATGGAACAGTAGCGGAAACAGCTCTACAGTTGTGAAGTAACGCTTGCAAAAGCTTCCAAAAGGATGGTGGATGATGGTCCAATACACAGAAGCACGAATCCTTTGGAGATTTTCCAGAAAAATTCCAGTGAAGGATGAGAGTTTTTGAGAGAAATATGAAAGTTTGGATCTGATTTGTGAATAGTGGCTAGGGTTTTTCCATCAGAAATGAGTCATATATACTCTGTTTAATAATGCATAAGCTTGGTTAGTGGAATGGTAATCACATTAGCTCAAATGAAGTGTTTTGGTTAATTGGTGAAATCCACTCAAATTGCATGTGCATGGCATGCTACAGTGCGAAATGGGCTTAGGCAATCTCCAAATGTAATTTCTGAACATTGGCAATTGGTAGAATATATTGGCAAAGCTTAATTTGAAAGTTCATTTTTCACCCCTCTCTTTTTTAATTCAATGCACTTGAAAAAGGCCATTTTGATTGTATGATTTTTGGTGAAATGTGATGAAGGATTTGGATAGAGCATATCAAATGTGACTTGTAGCAAAAAACCTCACTCAATTTGGCCAAATGGTTTAGAAGTTATCTCACTTTGAAGTTCAAATTTTTTTGAGAATGATTTGATCATAACTTGCCAACCACACATGAGAAATGAGTGTTCTTGGACTTTTTGGAAATGGGAGAACAAGATCTTAAACTTTCATGTTGGACAAAAATTCATTTGAAGCTTGTATGATGAAGTAATTTTGAGGAGAAGAAGTTTCCATTTTTGGCAAATTCCAATTACAGGTCAACTTACTATTTTTGGAAACTTTTTGTCTGACCTCAAATTCTTCACTGTGGATGTTTGACATGTTATATGAGGCTTATATGGACATGAATGAGACCTCTCAAACCAATTCCCACCATCAAATCACTGATTAAATGCACAGTTGACCACAGTTGACTTTGCTAGGGTTTTGGTTGACTGAACCATGTTCTGATGAATTCCAAGCCCCTACCACTTGATATCTTGATTCAAAATGATGTCACAACTCAAATGAACTCTTGATGAATGATCATGGTGCCCAAATTCTTCAAGAATGGCCACCATCTATTGCTCCATGACTATTTTGACTGATTTGACCTAGCTGGCTTCATCTACAAGTAACATGGTTAGATGACAACATTTTTGTACTTTTGGTTAATAGACAGATGAAAAGCAATGATATACAAATGCAATACATGCTTGGTGATCAAGAACCACACTCACAAGATAACCCACCCACTAGGAGGGAAGCAAAGGTGTATAAAGATCCTTGAGGCAATGATATGATATGATATGATGCCATGAGGGATCTTAGGGACAAAATTGGGGTCTTACAGCTGCCCCTATTCAATCCACTGTGAACCTGTCGATATGAATAGCCTCGGCTTTCATATGATCAGGATGAAGAGTGATTGAATACCAAGAACAGACGAACAATTTGCACTCTGATAGGAAATAATTAACAATGCCTGTCAGAATTGGCGAAGAAACAATCTTGAAAGAAGAATCCGTCTGGTACGGAGAACAGTCGGCCTGAATACCGAAACAGGAATATCTGGATAACTGGTAACACAAGAACCATGGCCTGAACACCGCTCGTCAGTCTGCATACTGAGCATCGGAATATGAGAGTATTGATGTCGGTCTGAACACCGGGAGATTGGCCTGAACACCACCTTGGTCTGGACACCTTTTTGGTCTGTATACCACTTCGGTCTGGATACCGGAAAACTGACTTGAGTGCTACAAGCTGCATCGATATGAACTTCGGAAGCTTCTTCGACCTGAGGATCGGAAACTTGGCCTGATTGCCGCTTTGGTCTGAACACCACTTCGGTCTGAATACCCGCCTCGGTCTGAACACCGGAAAATTGGCCTGGATGCCACAAGTACTTCAACATGATTTATTGGAAACTTCTTCGATCTGGAAATCGGAAACTGGCCTGAGCGCCACAAGTTCTTCATCCTGATTGTTGAGAACTTCTTCGATCTAGAAATCGGAAACTGGCCTGAGCGCCACAAGTTCTTCATCCTGATTGTTGAGAACTTCTTCGATCTGAAAATCGGAATTGGCCTGAATACCACCTCAGTCTGGATACCGCCTCGGTCTGATCACCGGAAGATTGGTCTGAATACCATCAATTGGCCCGAACGCCACTTCGGTCTGAATACCGGATGACTCTTCATGCCTATCAGCATCGGCAGAGATAACAAAACAGTGATACATGAGACGGCACGCATGCCAACGACCCATGCTGGGGATAACAAGCCCTGAGCCGGCTACTCTCTATTTAACCCTAGCCAACGAACACTTCGTGTTTAGCTGGGGATTATCTTTGATTCAAAATCATGATGCTAAACTCCTCGGAGTAACACCTCCACCTTTGGGCAAAACCACCTCTCAAACAGTAACCACGGTCTGAGACTAGCTTATGCTTGTGATAATGATGCATGATTGATTTTTTCAGCGTAATGCTCCATAATCATGGGAATGCTACGCGATTTATTATGCAATATGCTATGCTTATTCTACATGATGAATGTATATATAATAAAAAGGTATCCCCCTCAAGGGACTCTTCTGGGGAGCTCGAGACACTCTGCTGAGGAACTCGCCATCGCTCCGATTCTCCACCCTGTTGGGGAATAGCACTGCTGCTGGGAAAAGGCAACCCTTGCTGGGGAAAACCTCCTTTGCACCCGATCCGCTTGGGGACATTGCTGGGGAAGAATCACCAATGCACTCTGTGGGGAAACAACGGTCTCTAACTTGCTGGGGATATCAATCCTGACTCTGCTTGGGAAACCACCGCACACAGATACTTCCGCTGGGAAATAGCAACCTTCAGGCCTGGCGACTGGGGAAGCATTGATCTAAAACCTGCTGGGGATAACCATCCTGACCCTGCTAGGGAAGCCACAAACCTGGAATCTGCTGGGGAATTAGACATCCCTACTCTGCTTGAGGAGCTGAGGAAAATCTGGCATTGAACACCCGTCGACTCATCGAACCTTGGTATCCAATATCCAACTCCAATATCAGCATTCCACTTTTGAGAACTCCCAGACTCGTCTGGACTTTTCTGATTCATCACCTTGTATTCCCGACCGCTCCGTACTCGACGAAGAGCGATCTCCTAGGATCTATACAGACTTTCCAATCTTTCGACTTTGAAGAGTCTTCTTGATTAATTCCAAGGATCGTCGTACGTCCTCGTCGTCCTTCTATTCATTCGTCCCTGATTGGACTCCGTGGGGATTGTTTGTCAAACGCTTCCACGTCACAACCTGCAAGTGAGTGAAAATACCTAACAGTTCTTGCAAAAGAGATCGTTAGATAAAACCGTGCCTCATGCATGTCAAGATTTCAACACTTGGGTCACTCAACCTTCCGAATAAGATTTCAAGCTTCAATCTTATAAGCATGCATTGGAAGGGACCTGTATGTCTTAAAATGCAAAGATTCTTTATAACAAATAATCGGATGTTTTTGCAATCAAAGTGGTAATGAAAAACAAAAACAAAATTATTTGACTGAATATGCATTTTATTGATTGAAAAATGTGGCTCAAATGAGCAATACAAAGAAAGCAATTCCTGAAAAGAGGTAATTGTGCACAAAAGGAAAAATCTATCCTAATGGCAATGTGAAACCCGTGATCTCATCGAGTTCCAACTCGGTTACACCCCATATGTCCTCAAACTCTCTGTGCTTTCTGCCTTCTGAACAAGACGCTTCTGATTGATCCCTACCGGGTATTATCCATGTGCCTTAACCAAAGCAAACGATCATGCCAGACGCACTTGTTTGTTTCAATCCCTCTTTTGCCTGGACCGCCCTTTCGGGTTTTCAGTCCACCGGGATACCCCTTTTTGCCCAAGTCGCCTTTTCAGGTTTTCGACTTGCCGAGTGTACAGTCTTTTCCTTTTATCCCTAATTTTTGCCCGAACCTTTTCTTTCTGTTTTTTGGTTCGCCGGGATGCCCATTTTTGCTTGGACTATTTTATTCTTTTCGTCCAGCGGGTCTCTTTATACGAAGTATTTTTTAACTACGTCGGCATTCACAGGGGATGGAAAATCCTCGCCATCCATGGTCGTTAACAACAAGGCTCCACCAGAGAAAACCTTCTTGACCACGAATGGACCTTCATAATTGGGTGTCCATTTGCCCCTACGATCGTTTTGAGGAGGAAGGATCCTTTTCAGCACCATATCACCCACGTGATATACTCGAGGTCGTACCTTTCTGTCAAAAGCACGCTTCATCCGTTGTTGGTGTAACTGCCCATGACAGATGGCTGCCAGCCTCTTGTCTTCAATTAGGCTCAACTCTTCGTACCGGGTCCTCACCCATTCAGCCTCTTGCAGTTTCACGTCCATCAGGACTCTCAAAGAGGGAATCTGGACCTCAACCGGTAGCACAACTTCCATTTCATACACCAATGAGAAAGGCGTTGCCCCAGTAGATGTGCGCACCGATGTTCGATACCCATGCAATGCAAACGGCAACATCTCATGCCAGTCCTTGTAGGTTACCACCATTTTCTGCACAATCTTCTTTATATTCTTATTGGCTGCCTCAACCGCCCCATTCATCTTCGGACGATAGGGAAAAGAATTGTGATGTTCGATCTTGAATTCCCGACACAGTTTTGCCATCATCTTATTGTTCAGATTAGAACCATTATCAGTAATGATTCTCTCAGGAACCCTATATCGGCAAATGATGTCTCTCTTCAGAAACCTGGCGATGACCTGCTTCGTCACGTTCGTATAAGAGGCTGCTTCTACCCACTTGGTGAAATAATCGATAGCCACTAATATGAACCGATGCCCATTTGAAGCCGTAGGCTCAATCTTTCCGATCATATCAATGCCCCACATAGCGAACGGCCACGGGGACGACATCAAGCTCAAAGGATTTGGAGGCACGTGCACCTTGTCAGCATAAATCTGGCATTTATGACACTTCCGCACGAAATTGAAACATTGGGCCTCCATTGTCATCCAGTAATAACCTGCCCTCAGCAGCTTCTTCACCATTGCATTCCCACTGGCATGGGTACCGAACGATCCTTCGTGAACCTCTTTCATCAATTGGCTTGCTTCTCTATCATCAACACATCTGAGCAAGACCCAATCAAAGTTTCTCTTATACAGAACCCCATCCTTATTCAGATAGAACACCATGGCCAACCTCCGCAGAGTCTTTCGGTCCTTCTTCGATGCTCCCTCAGGATATTCTTGAGTTTCCAGATAGCGCTTGATATCGTAATACCACGGCTTCTCATCATCAGGCGCTGTATCAACAACAAACACATAAGCCGGTCTATCCAGACGTCCCACCTCCACACTGGGGAACTGATTCCACAACTGCACCTTAATCAAGGCGGCCAGCATAGCCAAAGCATCTGCCAAAGGATTATCCTCTCTAGGCACATGATGCATCTTCACCTTGGTGAAAAACGTCAACAATCTCCTCGTATAATCCCGATATGGAATTAAATGAGATTGATGCGTATACCTTTTTCCGTTAACCTGATTTACGACCAGAGCTGAATCTCCATATATGACAAGGTTCTTGATCCTCAAATCAATCGCCTCTTCAATCCCCAATATGCAAGCTTCATATTCAGCCACGTTGTTGGTGCACTCAAATGTTAGCCGGGCAGCAAAAGGAATGTGGGATCCTTTCGGCGTAACCAAAACAGCACCAACACCGCTTCCATTCACGTTAACGGCCCCATCAAACATCAGAATCCATTCGGATTCAGGGTCAGGCCCTTCCTCCGGGATTGGTTCCTCGCAATCTTTCGATTTGAGAAACATGATGTCCTCATCAGGGAATTCAAACTTCATCGGTTGATAATCCTCAATGGGTTGCTGGGCGAGGTAATCAGACAATACACTCCCCTTGATGGCTTTCTGAGAGGTATATTGTATGTCATATTCAGTCAAAATCATTTGCCACCTCGCAACCCGTCCGGTCAATGCTGGCTTCTCAAAAATGTACTTGATTGGATCCATCTTGGAAATCAACAAAGTGGTATGAACCAGCATGTACTGCCTCAGTCGGCGAGCAGCCCAGACCAAAGCACAACAAGTCTTCTCGAGCAGTGAATATCTTGTTTCACAGTCGGTAAACTTTATGCTAAGGTAGTATATAGCATGCTCTTTTCGACCAGACTCGTCATGCTGCCCCAATACACACCCCATGGACCCCTCGAGGACCGTCAGGTACAGAATTAACGGTCTTCCCTCCACAGGAGGCATCAGAATCGGAGGCTCCTGCAAATATTCTTCTATCTTTTCAAATGCCGCTTGGCAATCATCATTCCACCTGACCGTCTGATCTTTTCTCAACAATTTGAAAATTGGTTCACACGTGGCTGTTAGATGAGATATGAACCGTGAAATGTAGTTCAATCTACCTAAGAAACCACGAACCTCTTTCTCCGTTCTCGGTTCAGGCATTTCTCTTATTGCTTTTACTTTTGCAGGATCAACCTCGATTCCTTTCTCACTTACAATAAACCCCAGCAATTTACCGGACCGCACTCCGAAAGTGCACTTGTTCGGATTCAACCTCAGTCTGAACTGTCTCAGCCGGTCGAACAACTTGGCCAGATCTACCAAATGCCCGTCTTCTGTCTGGGACTTTGCTATCATGTCATCAATATAGCATTCGATTTCATGATGAATCATATCATGAAACAAAGTCACCATAGCCCTCTGATAAGTAGCACCGGCGTTCTTGAGACCAAATGGCATCACCTTGTAACAAAAAGTGCTCCACGGTGTGATGAACGTTGTTTTCTCCATATCATCTGGTGACATTTTGATTTGATTATAGCCAGAAAAGCCATCCATGAAGGAAAACACCGAGAACTGAGCTGTATTATCTACCAACACATCAATGTGAGGTAACGGAAAATCATCTTTCGGGCTAGCTCTGTTCAGATCTCGGTAGTCCACACACATTCTCACTTTCCCATCTTTCTTCGGGACTGGCACAATATTCGCGACCCAAGGCGGATAATTAGTGACAGCAAGGAATCCAGCATCCCACTGCTTCTGCACTTCCTCTTTGATTTTCATCGCCATGTCAGGTCGAGTTCTGCGCAACTTCTGCTTCACTGGAGGACAGTCTGCTCTCAACGGTAGCTTGTGTACAACGATATCGGTATCCAACCCTGGCATATCTTGATAAGACCAAGCAAAGATGTCGACATACTCTTTCAACAGTGCTACCATTCTGTTCTTAACACTTTCCTCCAAAGCAGCCCCAATTTTCACCTCTTTCTTGACCTCGTCGGTACCCAGATTCACAATTTCAACTTGCTCTTCATGCGGCTGAATCACCTTCTCCTCTTGTTTCAACAACCTGGCTAATTCCCCTGGCAGTTCACAATCTTCTTCGCCTTCTTCTTCGGCTTGATAGATTAGATTGTCGAAGTCATATGAGGGTGTAACAGGACTGTTATCAATGAGATCCGGAGAATGATCGCATCTGCATGAATGTTGATTCATGCATTGCTTAGAACCGGAGCAAGACAAATTAAAAAAGAAAAATGAAAACATTGCCATTTTTATTTTGTTTGTTTTTATTTTCAAACTGCAAAAATAAATGAAAAACAGGGAACACCGCTTTTAATTGAAAAAAACATCTGTTTATTGATGATGCAAGAAATTACAAATTTTAAACATGAGGTGGCCCTTACAATGAACCATCACGTGTCGGGCAACGCGCATGGCTTTCATGCAAATAAAATCAAAAACAGGAAAAATATTACTCTTCGAGCAGAGTGACCCGGATGATCTTTTCAGCCTTCCAGTTCTGGATTCCCATCCCTGGCGCGCATGGCTTTATCCATCGGTCGATTTCGCAGTCACTATCAGTTTCATCACCCATCATGCAGATGTGATCCGGATCCAGCATTCCGGCACTGGTGAATGTGACTGGCGTACGGCGTCCTCTGCCTCGTTCTGAGCCTCGGCCCGACTGATATCCCATTCCGAAGCGGTCCTTTTTGGCGGAGATATCCATCATCCTACCCCAACCAGGAGCCTCTCCATTCTTCACCACCTCAGCGGCCTGTTTGTACGAAGATATGGACGGTTTCTCCTCCTCTTTTGCAAAAAGAGCATTCTCCACCTTAACGATTTCAAATGCTTGACTCGGCGTCTCCCATATTTCGCCGTCCATTTCGACGTATTTGAATGAGGACAGGTGGCTGACAAAGATGTCTTCTTCCCCGCAGACGGTGACGACTTGCCCTTCCCAAATATACTTCAGCTTTTGGTGCAAAGTCGAGGTCACTGCCCCAGCAGCATGGATCCATGGGCGACCCAACAGGCAACTGTATGCCGGCTGAATATCCATGACGTAGAAAGTTGACTTAAACACCTCAGGGCCTATCTTCACTGGCAGCTCAACTTCTCCAAACACGGCCCGCTTCGACCCATCAAAAGCCCGCACTATCAAATCTGTAGGCGTCAGGATCAATCCTTCACAATTCAGCTTCGCCAGAGCTTTCTTTGGCAAGACATTCAATGAGGAGCCGGTATCAACCAGCACATGCGAAAGCACGGCCCCTTTACATTCCATTGCGATGTGTAAAGCCCGATTATGATTTCTTCCATCTACAGTCAGATCCATGTCAGTAAAACCCAACCCATGGCTGGCATGAACGTTAGACACCACTGTCTCCAACTGATTGATAGTTATCTCTTGAGGAACATAGGCTTTCTTCAGGATCTTCATCAAAGCCTCTCTGTGCCCCTCAGAGCTCAATAGCAACGACAGAATCGATATCTTGGAGGGAGTCTGCTGCAGATGGTCCACAAGCTTGTACTCTGACTTCTTGATGATTCTTAAGAATTCTTCTACATCATCATCAAGTTCTCTCTCCGACCCCACAGGCGCCGGTGTCACCACGGGAGTACCATAAGTTACCACTGCTTGTTTTCCTTTCGCCCTAGCTAAAGCCTCGGCCTTTTCTTTTTTCTCTTTTTCTCCTTCTCCTCCCCTCAAGGCATCAGGAGCAAACAGTCTTCCACTGCGAGTGAACCCACTGGGACCGGCATTATCCACCTTTGAAACGGTGGTTTCACTAGCAGTCTGGTCTTCTACCTTCTCTCTATTACAGTACACCTCTCCACCATAATGCCACGGCACGGCATCATCTTTGTCATAGGGAATTGGTCCAGGTACCGTGATGGTAACTGGAGCCGCCTCAGCCAAAGTTGACAAATCAACCGGGTCAAAGTAAATTGTTATGGTGGAGACCTCATCCTTCCCCATATCCACCTTCTCAACCTGAATACTTCCCCCGTCCATCAGCCTTTGGACAGTTTCCCTCAACAGTACGCATCCCTCAGGAGCAACAGTGCACGCAGCACAATCATCACCACAGCCCGGATAGACCCCATTCAACAACAACTGCCGTTTAACCTCAGTCAGCGGAGTCTTCAACTGTTCCACATTTGACAGCCCAATCCTGTTCTCCTCAGAGATAGCATTCACCCCCCTTTGACCATGTGCGGGCATGGGATTAGCATTCACGTTGGGAGACGGAGCAAAGTTGATTGCCTTTGAATCCACCAGGTCTTGGACTACGTGCTTAAAAGCTTTGCAGTCCTCCACATTATGCCCGAGAGCACCTGAATGGAATTCACACTTTGCATTCTCATCGAAATTGGCCGGCCTCTGATCAGGTCTCAAAGGTGCCAAAGTTCGCAGTTGGACCAACCCCAAATCCTTCAGCTTCTTCAGTAGGAAAGAATAAGTCACAGGTGGCCTGTCGAAAGGCCGATCATTCATTCTCCCCCTGACCTGGTATCCAGCCCTCTGAGGCCTCTGCTGAAATGGTTGTCTTTGTTGTTGTGGTTGCTGCTGTTGTTGTTGCTGTGCAGGCTGATTGTCAGCAGGAATAGTTACCGCAGCAGTGTGCTGGAAGTAACGATCCCTACTGGGTCCTCTCTGGGCGTATACCGCACTTGTATCACCCTCTTTCTTTCTCTGGCCACTACCGAAGGGCTTCTTCGATCCTGAAGATGAAGCATTACCACCCTGTATCTTTCCGAGCTTCAGCCAGCTCTCTATCCTCTCTCCAGCCACGACAATATCTGCGAAGTTTGTTACTGGGCAACCCACCATTCTTTCAGCAAATGCCCCCTGCAAGGTACCCATAAAGAGATCAGACATCTCCCTGTCCACCAATGGAGGTTGCACTCTGGCAGCCAACTCCCTCCATCTCTGAGCGTATTCTTTAAACCCTTCACTAGACTTCTGAGACATACCCTGCAGCTGGGTACGACTAGGAGCCATGTCAGCATTGAATTGGTACTGTTTAAAGAAAGCATCCCCAAGATCCTGCCAGTTCTTAATGTCAGAGGACTTCAGCTTGGTGTACCACTCCAAGGATCCTCCAGACAAACTGTCCTGGAAGAAGTACATCCAAAGCTTTTGGTCCATAGTGTATGCAGAGATCTTACGGACGAACGCTTGAAGGTGAGTTTCCGGGAAGGAACTCCCATTGTATTTGTCAAATGCGGGCGCTTTAAACTTCTGTGGGATCACAATCCCCTTGACTAGCCCCATATTTGACATGTTGACGACCCCAGGAGTGGCATAGCTCTCCAAAGCTCTGATCTTTTCAGCCAGCAACTGAATCTCTTTATTCTGTGGTTGGGCACCGTACTGACCGAACGGTTCGTTGTGCATGGAAAACTGATCAGCTTCTCGGTCTTCCTCTCTGTCATCATCAGCCCCGAAGAACGGAGGGAACAGACTGTCTTTCAAATTCTGACCCACTGGACCAGGTTGACCACCTGTGGCGACACCAAAACCACCAGCCATATTAGTTACCACAGGCGCCGTCGTCCTCTTTCCACCATCTCTTGAGCCACCCAACCCCTGGTTGGAGACACCATCCAGGTTAACACCACTATTTGCAGCTGAAGCCCGCTCGAGCTTCTCAAATTTGTCAGCCAAAGCCTTCTGACCAAATGCAAAACCTTGCATGATGTTGATCAGCTTGTTCATTTTGTCCTTCAGCTCGAGAACATCTGAATTTGGAAGATCCATCAGTCTGGGAGTGTTGCGTCGAGTGAAATATCTGTGCGGGCGTGTTGAGTGCAAAGGTACAACTCTACGAGCACGAGCAATGATTCCTGAAACAATCAAGCACGTTAGAACTGATACCTGCAAAATAAAACACAAGTTATTATGATTATGCATGAATGCAGTGTCTATCCACATGAGGAACACTTCGTCTCTCGATCCTGGCTTCATCGAGACATATAACAATCCGGCAGCAATATTCTGATATTCATCATTTGATTTCATCATACAGATCAGAGATATATGATTTAGAAAAATACCACCCAACCATGTGTGTGCTGTGTGAGTGCATACGGTAAAGCAAATAAAGCTTGAAGATCAATCACTGAATGAAAACAATCATCACATAGCAAAATGCACAATAAGCGCCATAGTCATACATCAAAGCTGATAAAAGTCAAATACAATCCTCCAGAACCGGAAAGGAAATACAAGCAAATGAATTCCGTCAACAGGCCTGACGGTAATCCACACAAATAAGAAAGGTCAGCCCGATGAGGGTCCCACAGACGGCCCTATATCACCAACCATCTTCGCGAACTCTGCGGCGAACCTGAGCTCGGTGTTCTCCTGCTGTAATCTCCCCACCTCTTTCTGGTGAATCTTCATCTGCCTGAAGTAATGATCTCTCTCAGCGAGATAATGATCTCTCTCGGCGATATAATGATCTCTCTCGGCGATGATCTTCACATTCTCTGATTCCTTGGTCTTCAGTTTTGACTCCCATTCAGCAATGAGGACTCTGACTCTGTCTTCCCTCTGATCCCTTACGAGAATTTGCCTCCTCTTCTGATCTTCAATGACCTTTGAAGCTCTAGCCAATCTCTCTTTGGTGATGTCGTGCTCCCTAGTTGACGATGCTAAAGCCTGATTGACCTTGCCATAGTAAGCAGTATCCATCTCAAAGCGCTTCGCTTCTAGGGCATGTCGCTTGTCCTGATCTTCCATCTTCACTCTAATCTCCTGATTAGCCATCTGAACCCTAGCGACACTCATCTCCAATTCCGTTTTCTCTGCAAGCAACTGATCTCTCTCCCGCTTCATCTCCAGGAACTCTTCCATACTAACAGAAAAAGGAGATTCCTCAATCAACGGATACCAAGGATCAACCATAGGAAACGGTAAACAAGTGAGCTCCACTCTCTTGCTGAGCCAGTCATCAAACGGAGGAAAAGACCTGTTATTGGCTCTACCCCAAGAAAACTTGCCTTTCCTTTGAATGTTGCGCCATGCATCAGATACCTGCCTTAACTTGGCCTGATTACCCTCAACCGGGAAGTACAAAGTTTCCTGAATCTCGCCCTTGAGAGGAGGAATCTCCATAGCGAATCCCATTTGTCTCTTAAGAAGCGTAGGGTTATAATTAATGCAACCCTGAACTCCTATAAGTGGCACATTGGGAAAACCCCCACAACTGCAAATGAAATCTTGTCCAACCCCGCTACTGTGAGTCCAAGCTATGTCTTTGGCCCGCAAACCCATCAGCTTGGTCGCCCAATTGACAGTATGGCCAAGCAGAACAAAGGCACCCTTGGAAGGCAAATATCCCATAAACCACCTGTATAGCAGCTGAGTGCAACATCGAATCAATCCCCCACGCCTCTTCTCGTTCCGATTATGGACCGAGTAATAGACATCTCCGATCAAAGTGGGGATAGGATTCCTCTGAACAAACAAGCGGATGGCATTAATATCCACGAAGCTCTTCTGATTAGGAAACAGAATAATCCCATAAATGCCCGCAGCAATCAAAGCACAGACAACTTTCCAGTTACCCAACTCAGCATGCTCTTTGGCCTTAGCTTCTAGGAAACTCAGATGAAAACTAGGCAACTTCTCCTTCTCTTTCAGACTCCCCTAAAGCATAGATCTGCGGGTACTGCTGGGGAAGCAGAGGCTTAGAGATATCAGGAAACACCAAATCTCTGAGTGCTGGATCAGCAAACAACCCAATCAGGGTACAGAAAGTCACAACGGGCAAAACAGCCACCAAGACGAATCTGTTGGGGAACAAGAGAAAATCTCGAAGATCCGCCGGGGATCTCAGCATCAACTGAGAAACAAAGAGTTCTGCAACTCCAAACAACTCCGGGGAACAACATCATCCAAGTAGAATCCAACTGCATAAGCAACTCTACTGGGGAAAATTGCTGCTGGAGAAAACTGAGTCTTCAACAACACTCTGCTTGCAACTATGCTGGGGAACAACCCCATCACAAGACCTGGAGAAAGAAGATACAACCAAACCAGGAATATGAACCAAATGTCTTACCTGTTGGAGATCATGCCACCCTTGGGAGAGCACTGAGATATTCTTGAGTATCCTTTCAACCTTATGGATATTCACTTTGTTTAAAAACAACAAATTTTGAAAAATTTGATTTGTTTAAAAACAATGATATTTTATCAATTAAAACATGCAAAACATTTGTTGAATTGAAACAAATAAGAGTGCAAATAATTGGATAAAAGCTCAAATTCATTTGATGGAATGGTAGCCTGCAAATGGCAAGACTCCATAGATCTGTACAAATTTGAAATCAGTGATATATATTGGAAGAGGGCTACATTGAACATAATGATCCTTTCTCTACCAATTTGAATCTCGATGTATTTGAAGCTTCAGTTTGACGACGAATCGAGAGTCCTCTGACGAAATGACAGCTGTGGAACAGAAAGTCTTGTCAGGATGCAGTTACTTGCCAAATCCCTAATTTTTGCCTAGATTGCCCCAGGGTGAGGTACTCAATCTAGCGGGATGCAAATATTCTTTTTTTTTCAAGTCTCTAATTTTTGCCTGGATTACCCTTGCAGGTTCTCCACCGAGACACTCATTTTTTCCTAAGCCGCCCTTTCGGGTTTTCAACTTAGCGAGCCATTCTGTTTTTTTTCTTTTGCATATACTTCTTTTTTTTTTAGGCAAAGTATTTCTTGACTGCATCTGAATTCACAGGACGAGTGAAATCCTCCCCATCCATTGTTGTAAGCATCAAAGCTCCGCCTGAAAAGGCTCTCTTAACAACATATGGACCCTCGTAGTTTGGAGTCCATTTGCCCCTGGAATCGGGCGCGAAAGACAAGACTTTCTTGAGCACGAGGTCACCTTCTCGGAACACACGAGGCTTGAACTTCTTATCGAATGCTTTCTTCATTCTCTGCTGATATAACTGACCATGACACATGGCAGTTAAACGCTTCTCTTCAATCAAATTCAATTGGTCATAACGACTCTGAATCCATTCAGCATCAGTCAACTTGGCTTCCATCAAGACTCTCATTGATGGGATCTCCACCTCTACCGGGAGAACAGCTTCCATGCCATAAACAAGAGAGAAAGGGGTTGCCCCTGTTGAAGCGCGTACAGACGTACGATATCCATGCAAAGCAAATGGCAGTATCTCATGCCAATCTTTGTACGTAACAATCATCTTCTGGATAATCTTCTTGATATTCTTATTAGCAGCTTCAACAGCCCCATTCATCTTAGGTCTGTAAGGAGAGGAATTATGGTGTGTAATCTTGAATTCAGCGCACAACTCATCCATCATCTTATTATTCAGATTAGATCCATTATCAGTAATGATCCTCTTTGGCACACCATAACGGCAAATTAGCTGGTTCTTGATAAACTTCACAACCACCTGCCTGGTTACATTCGCGTACGAAGCGACTTCAACCCATTTGGTGAAGTAATCAATTGCTACGAGAATAAACCGGTGTCCGTTGGACGCTTTCGGCTCAATCATGCCGATCATGTCGATTTCCCACATAGAGAAAGGCCATGGTGATGAAATCACATTCAGAAGTGTCGGAGGAATATGAATCTTATCCGCATAAATTTGACACTTGTGACATTTCTTCACATACTTGCAACAGTCAGACTCCATTGTCAGCCAATAGTAGCCTGCTCTCAACATCTTCTTAGCCATGGCATGTCCATTGGAATGAGTACCAAATGAACCCTCATGGACCTCAGTCATCAATAGGTTTGCTTCGTGTCTATCCACGCATCTGAGCAAAACCATATCAAAATTTCTCTTATACAGCACTTCACCACTGAGGTAGAAACTGCCTGACAACCTTCTCAAAGTTTTCCTATCTTTCACAGATGCCCCAGGCGGGTAGACCTGGTTCTGGAGGAAATTCTTGATATCAAAATACCAAGGCTTGTCATCATTCACTTCTTCAATTGCAAATATGTGAGCTGGTCTGTCCAAGCGCATCACAGTAATATTGGGGACATCATTCCACCATCTGACTACAATCATGGAAGCCAGCGTAGCAAGCGCATCTGCCATCCGATTATCCTCTCGAGGAATGTGATAAAATTCAACTTCTATGAAGAATGTTGAAATCCTCCTTGCATAATCTCTGTACGGAATGAGACCAGGTTGATTCGTCTCCCATTCACCCTTGATCTGATTAACAACCAGGGCCGAATCACCATACACGTCAAGATACTTGATTCTCAAATCAATGCATTCTTCAAGTCCCATAATACAGGCTTCATACTCCGCCATATTATTCGTGCATTTGAAAGTTAGCCTTGCTGTAAACGGAATGTGTGAACCTTGAGGAGTAATGATCACTGCCCCAATTCCATTTCCATATTGATTAACAGCGCCATCAAACACCATCGTCCATCTGGAACCAGGTTCCGGACCTTCATCAAGTGTAGGCTCATCGCAATCTTTCATCTTCAAATACAGAATTTCCTCATCAGGGAAGTCATACTGAACAGACTGATGATCTTCGATCGGCTGGTGCGCTAAATGGTCAGCCAAGATACTACCTTTGATAGCTTTCTGAGCTCGATACTCAATATCATACTCAGACAACAACATATGCCAACGGGCAATCCTCCCAGTTAAAGCAGGCTTCGCGAAGATATACTTAATTGGATCCATTCTGGATATCAACCAAGTTGTATGATTTATCATGTACTGGCGCAAACGCTTAGCTGCCCAAGCTAAAGTACAGCACGTCTTCTCAAGCATAGAGTACCGAGACTCACAATCAGTAAACTTCTTACTGAGGTAGTATATAGCAAATTCTTTCTTCCCTGATTCATCTTGTTGACCGAGTACACAACCCATCGAGTCTTCAAGAACTGTCAAGTACATGATCAGAGGTCTTCCTTCTACAGGCGGAGACAATATCGGAGGTTCAGACAGATAATCTTTGATACTGTCGAAAGCTTTCTGGCAATCCTCGGTCCAATCATGAGACTGATCTTTCCGAAGAAGCTTGAATATCGGCGCACATGTGACAGTCATGTGGGATATAAATCTGGAAATGTAATTCAAGCGGCCAAGAAAACCTCGGACTTGCTTCTCAGTTTTGGGTGCAGGCATCTCTTGTATTGCTTTGACCTTTGCAGGATCAACCTCAATACCTCTTTCACTTACCACAAAACCCAACAATTTGCCGAAACGGACTCCAAATGTACATTTGTTCGGATTCAGGCGAAGTTTAAACTTCCTCAAACGCTGAAAAAGCTTCAACAAATGCTCAATATGCTCAACTTCCGTTCGGGACTTAGCAATCATATCATCAACATAGACCTCTATCTCCTTGTGCATCATGTCATGAAACAAGGTAGTCATAGCTCGTTGATACGTGGCTCCGGCGTTCTTCAAACCGAAGGGCATCACTCGATAACAGAATGTTCCCCAAGGTGTGATGAATGTTGTCTTCTCCATATCCTCTGGTGCCATCTTGATTTGATTATATCCGGAAAATCCGTCCATAAACGAAAAGACTTTGAATTTAGCTGTATTGTCTACCAACATATCAATGTGTGGTAGAGGAAAATCATCTTTCGGGCTAGCCCTATTCAAATCTCTATAATCAACGCACATACAGACTTTTCCGTCCTTCTTAGGAACAGGCACAATATTGGCCACCCATTGAGGATATGTAGAAGTCACCAGAAACCCCGCATCAATTTGCTTCTGAACTTCCTCTTTGATCTTCAGTTCCATATCTGGATGAGTTCTTCTGAGCTTCTGCTTCACAGGCACGCACTCAGGCTTTAAAGGTAGGAAATGTTGCACAACATCTGTATCTAAACCCGGCATGTCTTCATAGGACCAAGCAAAGATATCTGAATATTCTCGTAGTAACCTGATCAAATCTTCCTTGACAGACCCTTCAAGAAGTGCCCCAATCTTCACCAGGCGAACACAATCCTCAGACCCCAAGTTGATTGTTTCCAAGTCTTCGAGATGCGGCTGAATGATCTTCTCTTCGTGCTTAAGGAGACGGGTAATCTCATCAGGAATCTCCTCAACGTCATCTTCCTCTGCCTCAAATACAGGGGATTCAAAATTGGGAGATGGCGTTGGATCATTATGTTCAATGGGTTTTAGGATCAACCTGCATAATGATTTTGGTTAATGAAAAACTTTAGAATTTAAACAAACAAACCATTATGCAGATGAAAAAAATTGCTTTTATTCTTGTTTTTATGGGATTTTTGTGATCACTGATTTCATGCAAAAGCAACAAGTGAAAACAAAGGAAAAACAAATGTTTAACAATGCCTTAATTGAATGAAAACATCATTGTATATATGCTTTGCCAACAATGTCATCACTTCTCCTTTTGGCATGGGAGAAGGGTTTCAAACAAAGTGAACAATTACTCTGATCTATGGATGACCGTAGGAACATCTACAGCGACCCAATTGTGGCAGACACCACCAGGAATAACGAAGTTGTTCACGTCTTCTGCACCCTCTTCCAAGATAGCAGCAGCTTCCTCCTCAGGTTGATCATCATGGATGAATCCTCCACTTGTGAACAAACCTTGCTTATTACATGCCCCAGAACAGTAGCCAATGCCAGCCCGGGATCTGTTGTCTTCAAGTTCAATCACCTTCCCTAATCCAGCAACTGCACCACATTCAATGGCCAGTTTCACATCACGGTAGGAAGTGAATGAAGGAGACTTCTTCTCGATTGGTTCATCGATAGATAAAGCTTGGAAAGGAGTTCCAACTTCATCTTCAGCGTCAATGTACGAGAAAGAAGACAGATGGCTAACCAGGAGAGCCTTTTCTCCCCCTACTACAACCAGTTTCTTGTTTTTCACAAATTTCAGCTTCTGGTGTAGGGTCGATGTCACGGCGCCAGCCTCGTGAATCCATGGTCTGCCTAAGAGACAGCTATAAGATGGGTGGATATCCATTACCTGGAAGGTAACTTGGAAATCACTTGGTCCAATTTTGATTGGGAGATCCACTTCCCCAATCACTGTCTTACGCGACCCATCGAATGCTTTCACAACAACCCCACTCTGCCTCATAGGAGGACCTTGATATGACAATCTGGAGAGTGTGGTTTTTGGCAATACATTTAAAGAAGATCCAGTGTCCACCAGTACATTGGACATTGCATCAGATTTGCAATTCATGAAGATATGTAAAGCCATGTTATGGTCTCTTCCCTCCTCAGGGAGATCAGTGTCACAAAAGCTCAAAGTGTTGCAAGCGGTAATGTTTGCAACAATACTATCAAATTGCTCAATCGTGACGTCATGATCAATATACGCCAAATCCAAGACTTTCTGCAGAGCCTCCCTATGGGGTTCTGAATTCAGCAGCAGAGAAAGAATGGAAATCTTGGATGGCGTTTGTAGAAGCTGGTCTACAACGTTGTACTCACTCCTTCTGATGAGCCTCAGCATCTCATCAGATTCTTCATCTATAATGCCACTCGGGCCAACTGAAGAAACGGGAGTTTTTTGTACAGAGGAGGATGGTTTGGCAACATCACGTGCCTGATTCTGAATATTAACAACGGTCCCAACCGGACACTCAGTAGATTCAGAAGTAACAGGAGCTTTGGCAGGTGCAGAAAACACACGACCACTTCGGGTCAACCCACTTACATCAGCGACGTTGGTTACGGAAGTTGAAGGCAAAGGCACTTCTACCCCATCTTGCACAGCAACAGGGTTGTATCTGAACGGTACGGCTCGGTCTGAAGAGTAAGGCACAGGGCCTGCAGGCTTAATGACCAAAGAAGGGGAAACCTTCGGCTTGCTGCTATTGTAACGAATAACAACAGGCTCAGGCAACTTGAATACTGGAGATATAACATTAATCTCAGGCTCGTCTTCATCAACATTGCGATTCTGCAGAATCTCAATGGTACCCTCATCCAACAACCTTTGGAGTTCTCTTCGTACCTGATCGCAACCCAAGCGGTTGACCGAGCAGACGCGGCACTTGTCGTGGTTATGCTCTAAGTAGCTGTACTGACACAGCAAACGATGTAATTCAACCAACGACTGCCTAATGTGGCTTACATATCTGACCTTGTACTTCCCAAGGCATTCCTGAACCATATTAACTGATTTCCCATGCGCAGGCAATGGGTTCTTGGTGACATTCGGGCCTGAATCTTCAAAACTCAAGATTCCACATCTCATAAGGTCTTGAACCTTAGTCTTGAGTGGGTAGCAATTCTCGATGTTATGACCTGGAGCACCGGAATGGTAAACACAATGCTGATCTGGTTTATACCACCACTGTGGATTTGCAGGAATGGCAGGGGGATCCCTGGGAGAAACCAATTTCCTTTCCAACAAGGAAGGATAAAGCTATGCATATGTCATAGGAATTGGATCGAAGCTGATCTTCTTCCTATCATAACTCAAGTTAGCTTGATTGGTTGTACTTCCACGAGGCTGGTAAGCCTGTTGCTGTGGACGATGTTGTTGCTGATACTGAGGCTGTTGATATTGTTGCTGATGCTGATATTGCTGATGTTGCTGAGCATTGTCTTTGAAGACAGGTGCTATATAAGCCACCTGGTGTTGATGACCGACACGACGTGCAGGCTTCCTCTGAGCAGAGGGTCTTCTGTGCTTGGGATGGGATTGCACAGCATGTGCTTCCCCATCCTTCCTCTTAAACGCCCCATATCGTTTAGAAGAAGAGCTCTCATCTTTCGCCAATCGTCCTTCACGGACACCTTCCTCAAGACGCATCCCCATGTTCACCATCTCGGTGAAATCAGAGGGAGCGCTTGCTACCATCCACTCATAATAGAATGAGCCAAGAGTCTTCAAAAAGATCTTGGTCATTTCTTTCTCCTCCAGCGATGGAGTAATCTGAGCTGCCAGCTCTCGCCACCTCTGGGCGTACTCCTTGAATGTTTCCTTGTCCTTCTGCGACATGGACCTGAGTTGATCTCGGTCAGGCGCCATATCGACGTTATACTTATACTGCTTGACGAAGGCTTCGCCAAGGTCATTGAAGGATCTGATATTGGCCCTGTCTAAGCTCATGTACCATCTGAGCGCCGCACCGGACAGACTGTCTTGAAAATAATGAATCAGAAGCTGATCATTATCAGTCTGGGTAGACATCTTCCTGGCGTACATGACCAGGTGAGCGAGTGGACAGGTGTTCCCTTTATACTTT
This sequence comes from Lathyrus oleraceus, assembly GCF_024323335.1. Lineage (NCBI taxonomy): Eukaryota > Viridiplantae > Streptophyta > Magnoliopsida > Fabales > Fabaceae > Lathyrus > Lathyrus oleraceus. Next base: position 143,755,991 of record NC_066579.1, on the reverse strand, counting down.
TCAAAGTCAGGTACTTTGAATTTAATCGGTATCTTCACACCAGGAACAAGGCACAACTCGGCAGCAGACTTGCCGAATAAATCTTTACCTCGAAGAGTCTTCAATTCCTTTCTCAGCTCGAGGAATTGGTCGTTCATGGCGTCCATCTTTTCATAAACGTCCGGGCCCTCAGACGGCTCGGAGTGATAGATGGTGTCGTCTACCCTTGGCATGGTGTGCACGACAGGAGGAGCGGCAACAGGGACCGGGCTAGATGCCGACATATGAGCAAAAGTTGGAGCAGGCCGATTAGGCATAAAACCTGGAGGCATCCCCCAAGGGAACCCGGCTGGCATAGCATTGGGCACCTGATGAGCACTGACTGGCACAGTCGAAGCGACGACCTCTGAGATGACCGTCCTCTGGGCAGGAGTTGCAGGCGGTTGAGCAGGTTGATTTTGAGCAGCGAGGAGTTGCTCCATCAAAGCGCCAAGTCTGGCGACCTCTTCTTTTAGTTCTTTGTTCTCTTGTTCTAGCTGCTCCATAACTCTTGCAGAATTGACTCGAGTATAATACCGGTGAGTCAGCTTTTCTTCAAAATAAATGAAGAACACAGAGTTAGGACAAGAAGACCAGAAACAAAGGGTACCTGCTTATGCAAAAATGATGCATGAAATGCTTGTGCAGATGCTTTGTTTATTTTCAAGGAACCCTTAGGGTATTATTTGCAATATTTTGAATAGTTAATGCATTTTAATTTCTCACGGAAAATATTTCATTCAATATATCGAGACAAAGAAGTACAACATTTTTTGATCATTACAAAGAGAAAAGGGAAATAAACATCCTATGGATCCCTAGAAGCTCGGGATGCTGGAAGACGAGAAGTACACAGCTTCTTGATCTCTCTCTCATAGGCCGCTTCCATGTCTGCTTTCTCCTTTGCAAGTCGATCATACCTCCTCTTCCAGAATTTGGAAGACTGAGGAAGCAGAGAGGTCCAAGTGTCGTTCGGGTCGTCGATCACTCGATGCTCGAGGAACTCAATCATAGCGTCCTTCTCCTTAAGCTACTGAAGCAATTCTTCTCTTTCACGGATCCAAGCACGTGAAAGGTCTTCTTCTCCCAACTCCTCTACACGTTGGGTAGGGAGGGTTGAAGGCCCAGCCACATCCAACGGTGTAGGTCTCGGATGATCATATGACATCAAGTACACGGTAGCTCTCTGTCTGACCCAAGAGGTGTATGGTTCCAAAGCAATGCAGTTCTTTGGCCCCAACTCGTTCCTACTTTTCTTGTGAATACTGTGCCAAGCACGGACAAATCTGGCTTTCAGGCCTTGGGGATCTTTACCCTCCTGGAAGAACACACCTTCTAACAGAATGTTATGAGGATTATCTTTTAGGGGGAACCCAAGCTGACGTCGCGCGAGAATGGGATTGTAGCTGATCCCACCACATGTGCCAAGAAGAGGCACATTAGGGAATTCACCACAATAGTCAATGATCTGGACGGTATCATACACGCGATCATACCAAGAGATATCATCATTAGTGAGAGACATGAGTCTCTGAGACCACCGTAGACATCCCTTGTTCTCCTTGAAAGCAACTGTCTGCGGCAAGTGCGAAATAAACCACTTGTACAGCAGAGGTAGACAGCAGACAATAACTCCTCCACCCTTTGCATTCCTCAGATGCAAAGAGACATAGGCATCGCCCAACAAAGTCGGAACGGGATTAAGAACTGAGAAGATCCTAATGGCGTTCATGTCCACGAACTTGTCGAAGTTGGGAAACAACACCAATCCATAGATGAGCAGCACAAACAAAGCCTCAAAGGCATCCTCACTCATGGCCTTCCCATAAAAGGTAGCTTGAGCAATGAGGAACTCGGAAGGAAAACCCTGAATTCCGCCTTTGGTAGTCAGATTAGCCCTAATCAGATCTTCATCTATGTGCAACAAGCTGGCAATCTCTCGAGCAGTCGGAATACTCTCTAGGCCACTGAACGGCACCTGATCCAGAATCGGGATCCCAATAAGGTGAGAATACTCCTCCAATGTTGGCAACAGCTGGAAGTCCGGAAATGAGAAGCAATGATACAGCGGATCATAAAACTGGGCTAGAGTACTCATCAACCCTTCGTCAACCTGAGTAGTGAGCAGAGGTAGAAGCTACCCATAGCGAGCTTTGAAACCCAAGGGATCTAATACATAAGATGTCAGATTCCTTAACTCTTTTACATCGGGCTGTCTAAAGCTGTACTTCTTTGTATGCCTTTTTGGTCTTTCCATGTCTGAAAATTTTGCAAATAAACCCTTTTAAGTTCCTTGAAAATTTTCTTTTTCTGATGACATGAAGTGCAGATGGATGCATGAATGCATGAATGCAACAATCACACTCAAGGATCAAACAAGTCACACCAAACAAAGGTCATGGGAAAGCTCATTGTATCCCTAATATCAATCATCCATTTTGGTGGATTTAGGTTTTCACCTTATCGACACCCAAGTTCCATTGATATTAACGGTACATGAACCGGCTCGAACATCCTTAATATCAACCATCCGTTTTGGGGGATTTAGATTTTATACCTGATCAACACCCAGGTTCCATTGATATTAAGGTTGTCTGAACGACTCAACCACGAATCACGGGTTTGCTGAGAGTCACGAGCATGGAGTCTCGGTTAAGAACCACCCAAAGGGAGTGTACTAGGGTTTAAACCTGCCAGACATGTTCTACCAGAGGTTCCCATAATCATCGTTCCATCTTTCGAATATTATCGGAGGAACGAATACTCGTATTCCAAAAATATTCTCAAGAGAAACTCTTATGAGTGTAGTATCGCGTAACAATCGCATCAGAACTTACATCTGAACGACCTCCGCACTACGTCCTAAGAAAAAGGCCAAGATGGGCTTGGTAAACTAAGGTCCTTGGCTTCTGCGGCACATGATTGAAAGAATAATGCCTAACCACAAATAACTTGTGTGACATTATTAATCCAACATGACCTCCACCAAGTGAATGGACTCGCAAGTCAACTGGCTAAGGAATACTCCACACCAGTCAACAAGACTATGCCATTCTCCTATCCTAGAGTGCACTCGAGTTCGGGTATAGAACTCATCTCACAGATCACCAAAGCAAACAGCAATTGTATATCAAGCAATTCAAACATTACAATCAATACAGTTATCCCAAATGGTACAAAAATATGTCATATAACAAATAACAATATAGCACACAACAAGGGTGAAAAGTAGGCAATACCACCAAGGATTATTCAATCCCCAGCAGAGTCGCCACTTTTCTGTAGCGGTGTATTCGTCGCTATATGATTTATTGATTAAATCAAAAGCAAAGTATATAATGAATCACGTCGCCACCGCACTTTTATTTATCCGAAGGACTGGCTAAAAAGCGAACAAAAGCCTAAGAAGTTTTACACATAGAAAACTAATGAAAAGATCAGAGAGTCTGGGTAAGGGGTAAATTACGCAATGGGAAGGTGTTAGGCACCCACTACGTCCTAGGTACTCCTAGGGAGCCCTTTTCACACTTGTTATGAAATATTTATTGTGCAAACATGATTGGGATGATGAGAAAAGAATATACAAGTTAATTATTTTTGTGTTCGAACGGATGAACCCGTTGCCTACGTACCTTCCATCAAAGGTAAGGATCAAAACGCCGTAGTTCGGCTAAAAGATTTCCAAAAAAGTTAGTGGATTCAATTTTAAACACAAGCCCTAAGGTCTTACGTTATCCACGGGAGAAAACTCAACCTTATACAAACAACGAGTCCACCATGTGAGAAAAGCTTCAACTTGCTAGTGAGGGGTTAACCCTATAATAAGCAAGGAAGACTTACAATTCAATCAACTAAGGACAAATAGGTGAGGTTAACATCAACCAACTAGGATAAATCAAACCTATGGCTAATGTATGAAAACTTAACAAGAATGGACAAAGCCACAAAACAATTGAATGGGTGAAGTTAATTGATTATGAGTATTTACAAAAGGAAGGTTAACGTATGATTAAGATTGATTCAAAAGAAGTATTATGAAATGGAGTTTGAAAAGTCAAGGACTTAGGGTCCAGGTTTCTAATTTGAAAGCATGAAGATGTTTGTACAATATTTATCTCAATTTTTGAAAGCAATGTGTGAAAAGGTTTAGGACTAAATGGGTGAATGGATGAAGATGGAGTGTAAAACTTCCTAGAAGGTTCACCTCTTGAGATCATATAGAAGATGATTCAAGTGTGTCCTTTGGAATAGGCAATGAGCAATAACAAACAAGCAAAGCAAAAGAAGAAAAGTCAACAAAAGCGGATACCGGATGCCAATCACTGGACTTATACCAATCTCCTAAAACAAAACTGGATATCAGAGGCCACTCTATGGACTTATACCAATCTCCTCAACAAAGAAAAATAAAAAAAATGGATACCGGATGCCAATCTATCTGGACTTATACCAATCTCCAACAACAAAGCAAACACTTGGATGTCAGATGCCAATCTATCTGGGCTTACTCTAACCTCCAACATATGATCATAGGAAAACAAATGCCAAATTACACGGACTTACAATTGCATCCTCACATACAACAAACAAACGTATCAAGCAGAGAGAAGATGAGTGGCCAATGAGATGGTCTTATACTCACTTCCATATCATAGGAACAATGGCCATTGAATGGTCTTACAATTGTCCTCAATGGGAAAACAACAAAGATATGTCACAACGACAAATGAAATGATCATGCACTAATGAGCAATTAATGATGATAAATGCACAAAGCATGCAAGCAGACATGTACAAATGAACTAAGTAATCAATCAACCAAAGTCATTCAGCACACTCTATAACCAAACAAATAGGCTCATACAAAGGGTTAGGCATTGAAGCCAACTGGAATAGGGTTAATGGTGCTCTTAACCTTGACATTGAGAGCCAAGGTGAAGCGGATGAAAGGATATGAGGGGTGTGCCTCATGCTCTTATCCCTGGTCAGAGAGAGCTTTGAATATCAGAAGGTGTGGGAGTTCAGAAGGTAGGAACTCTCTCCACAGATTATTGACTCGATTGATCTTGGGCTTTTACTCACTATGCATCAACACATGTGGTGTGAGCAAGGTGAGTGACACACAGAATAGTAGGAGATAGGTTACATATCTCTTGGGTTCTACCAATTTCCTTATTTAAAGGACTTTTCCTGCTTGGGACAAAAGTAAACAAGCACAAACATCGCCTCTTAAGGAGGACTTCAGACAGTTGCCTGGCCAAGTAACAGGCCAGGTCTTCCAGACTACATGAAGACAAGAGATCCTACCTCAATGCAAATGCTATCAAGCAAAGCAATGAAAGTTCTCAAAGAACTAATAGCAACTAATAGTACCTGAAATCAATCAAATAAAATCAGTATACAACTCAAATTCAAAACCAATATAAGATAAGGATCAACAGTCAACATAATCAGTCAAATGTGCAATGCACAAAGCTCAAAGCATATGAGCTAAGCATCCTACAAAACAAACAAGTTAGTTCATGACAAACAATCAGACTCAATCAACTTGCATTAGTCTCCTTAAAGCATTTGCTTCTTAACCTGAAAAACCAAACTCAAACATGAGCAACAAGACCACTAGGACAAGCCTAGGGTCAAAAGGAGATAAAAAATCCAAAACAGCAAGTGAAAGCTATCCAAAATCAAGTTCAAACAATTAAGAAACAAACTCAAGTGGTTTCACATTCATATCATTCATCATTATCATTTCACAAACAAATTAGGTCAAAGCATGCCAAATAGAACCTCAAAGAAGTCAACATAAAGACTCCACTCAAAACCAATCACAAACTTTTCAATAAATCTTCAAATAATTCATGATCAAACATCATCCATAACATGATAAGCATACCAAATTTCAGCTCATTTGGATCAAGGGAAGTAGGTCAATGAAAATCAGAAAGTCAAAGAAAGTTTAAGCAAACTCATACAAAGCATCCAAACATGGACCAACTTCAATTAATCATAAAACAGAAACAACATATGATAAATGAATGGGACCAAAACCATGACAAACTTTAAGATGTCTATAATTCACATGTCAAATTTCAAGTCCATCCAATTATGCATGAGGATTTCAAAAATCAAATGAAATCATGTATCACAAAATATCAACAAATGACCAAACAGAGGAGAAAATTCCAATCAAATAGGAAATGCCATCAATAATTCCAGGAAAGTTCACATGTATTCTCAACATCCATAAGTATATTCATGCAAAAATCCAGACCATTTTGAGTTCAATAAGCATGGTAATTAAAATCATGAAGTTGGACATGAATGGTGTGACACAAATTGTCACACCCCTATTCAAAAAATCATATCTCATCAACCAGCAATGATAAAATCACAAACTCTATACCCAAATGACCATGAACATGTATAGTTTAAGCACAAAAAATTTCAGCCTCATTGGATTAAGTATCATCATTTCACAAGCAAAATGACATGGCATACACAAAATGGACATACATGAACAAACCCTAGGCATTTAAAAATCCACACGTGCAAAAAATCTGGAAAAATCACCATAATAAACTAGAGATCATGAGGAGTATTTCACAAAAAATCCCATCAAATTTGGATTAAAATTGAAGAACTTATGAATTTTCTAAAGTCAGCATACCAAATGAAATAAAAAAAGAAAATGAAAATGATTTAAAAAAGAAATAAAACACGGCAATGGCAAATTGGTAATTATCTGGTCCCTTAAGTGAAACGCCGCGTTTCACTTAAGTACGTGTCATCCAGGGATTGGTTTCATGACGGAAAAACACGGAAGCTCATGCAAAACGCGGGTTTGGAAGATCAAATACGGGTTTTGGCAAGGAAAATTAGGGTTTCGAGCTTGTTCATCATCATCTTTCCAGATTTTTCCAGCAAGAACAATTTATAACCAAAATCAACAAACAATATATCATTGTGTTCATCTCCTAATGCTCATCAATAATCCAACTTTCATTAACCCTAATTCGAGCTAACATGGAAGAAACAAGCAACATAACATTCACATATGAAACTTCATGACAACATAACTCTCAAAATACTTGATGAAATTTCACGATTTAAAGTTCAGTATGACCAGCAAGGCAAGATCTATCCAAAGCATGTCAACATTTTAAGAATAGCGAGATTCGAAAGTTCACCTGATTTGAAGAACAGTGTGGATTTCGTGGTTGTTTGGTTGTGTTGAGCTGAAACAGATGCACAATGATGTTCCAAATGATGAATGAACAACGAATTTTAGCTCAACAACCCTTGAGGCGGCTCCAATCGATACTTGCCATGGAAGAACTTCAATGTAACAGTGCTGGAAATGGCTCTACAGTTGTGGAATGATGCTTGCAAAGGCTTCCAAAAGGATGGTAGATGATGGCACAATGGACAAGAGCACGAGTCCTTTGAAGATTTTTTCAGAAAAAATCCAAGTAAGGAAATGAGAGTTTTTGAGAGGAAATGAATTTCAGATCTGATTTGTGAATAGTGGCTAGGGTTTGCAGTCTGAAATGTGCAATATATACTCTTGATTAGTAATGCTTAAGCTTGGTTAGTGGAATGGTAATTGAATTTAGCTTAATGAAGTGTTTTGGTTAATTGGTGAAATTACTCAAATTGCATGTGCATGGCATGCTACAGTGCGAAAATGGGCCTAAGCATATCCCAAACTTGGTTTTTGAACATTTGTAATTGGTAGAATGTGTAGGCAAGGCTTAATTTGAAAGGCCATTTTTCACCCCTCTCTTTTTAATTCAATGCACTTGAAAAAGGCCATTTTGATTCGATGATTTTTGGTGAAATGTGATGAAGGATTTGGATAGAGCATATCAAATGTGACTTGTAGAAAAAAACCTCACTCAATTTGGCCAAATGGTTTGGAAGTTATCTCACTTTGAAGTTCAAAAATTCTTGAGAATGATTTGATCATAACTTGCCAACCACACATGAGAAATGAGTGTTCTTGGACTTTTTGGAAATGGGAGAACAATATCTTAAACTTTCATGTTGGACAAAAATTCATTTGAAGCTTGTATGATGAAGTAATTTTGAGGAGAAGAACTTTCCATTTTTGGCAATTTCCAATTACAGGTCAACTTACTATTTTGGGAAACTTTTTGTCTGACCTCAAATTCTTCACTGTGGATGTTTGACATGTTATATGAGGCTTATATGGACATGAATGAGACCTCTCAAACCAATTCCCACCATCAAATCACTGATTAAATGCACAGTTGACCACAGTTGACTTCAGTTGACTTTGCTAGGGTTTTGGTTGACTGAACCATGTTCTGATGAATTCCAAGCCCCTACCACTTGATATCTTGATTCAAAATGATGTCACAACTCATATGAACTCTTGATGAATGGTCATGGTGCCCAAATTCTTCAAGAATGGCCACCATCTATTGCCCAATGACTGTTTTGACTGATTTGACCTAGCTGGCTTCATCTGCAAGTAGCATGGTTAGATGACAATATTTTTGTACTTTTGGTTAATAAACAAATGAAAAGCAATGATATACAAATGCAATACATGCTTGGTGATCAAGAACCACACTCACAAGATAACCCACCCACTAGGAGGGAAGCAAAGGTGTACAAAGATCCTTGAGGCAATGATATGATATGATATGATGCCATGAGGGATCTTAGGGACAAAATTGGGGTCTTACATACACCATGTTCCATTTCCATCTTTATTGAAAAAAAGTTAAATAAGAATTAGGTATTTTGAGTTTTGTTGTGAAAATGACTCGACCTAGATCAAGTTTTGATGGACGTTTAAGAGAAATTTGAATGAGTGAAAGAAAACAAAGTGGATAAACTTGGATGATGGCGAAAGTTAGGATTGGCGAGATATACATCTCGAATCCTAGTCTCAGGAGTGCGTGGTATACACCACGTTCCATTTCCATCTTATTGAAAAGGTCTTAACTATAAATTAATACTTTTTGAGTTTTTATTAAGAAAAAGTGGCTTGACGTTGAATCAAGTGTTTGGTGAAAGTTTGAAAGAAATGGGATAGAATAGGAGGGAGGAATGAATTGATTTGTTTATTGAGAAAATACTCGACGTTGGATCGAGTCATATTTTTTGTATTTTTTGGAAATGGTGGATTTTATTCTTGTGTTAGTATCTAAAACAAATAGAGAAATAAAACAATACAAAATTATATACACATTGGGGAAGTGGGGTACATTTTGTCAAATGGGGATTAAAAAATCATGAAATAATTAAATCGGGCCCAAACAACAAATAATGTAATGCATGAGTGTAAGTGCAAGAGAACCGGCTCATTGTAAGAAAGCCCAAGAGTAAGCTATGTGAGGTTGATGGCGATGCTTAAAAGCAATCGACTTACAAGGGTATAAAAACGGGCTCGACATTGAATCGAGAAATATGATTTTAATAGTTTTAAACAGTTTTGAATGAATGATGAAATTAAAAGAAAACAAATCTATGTTATGATAATGGAACTATGAATATAATAAAGCATAAACATAAAAGAAAATGTTAAAAGAAATAAAAATACTACACATAGGTATCGAACCCACTCCACTAAAGACCATAGAAACCACCCCCTCTCCACTAGGCCATCTATGATTAGTTATAAACTAAATGACAACTTAGATATATAAACCAAAACAGATTAAAGTATGAATTAAAATAAAAATGAAAATAAAAATGGGGTGGTCTATTTATTGGACGGTTAATTAAAATAAAAAGGAGGAATCCCAAAAGGTGACCCTAGCCGCCTGGCTGTTGGGTTAAAAAGATTAGGGATTGGGTACACAAAATAACAATTAATTACAACTAATACCAATAAACCAAATTTAATGACCAAATGAGAAGTCTGAACGTTCACTTAGTGGGGATTTAAAGGTCTGCCTAATAAAAAGCAAATTAATAATAATAATAAAAAAAAAGAAAAAAAGAAAAGGTGAGGACACGAAGGAAAGTCCAGAACTCAGCTCTCAAACCTCACGCAAACGAAGTCTCTCTTCTCTCTATCTCAAACGCTCACGATTTTCCTCTCTCATTCTCAATCGCTACCCACGAACTCTCTCAATCGCTACCAGCAAACTCTCTCCATCGCCCTCAATGAAACCTCCTCCCTCATCGCTTCGTCCTCCATCGCTCTCTCAACTCACAATCTCACTCACACCAAACCCCTCTCTCTCGATCGCGTCCTCAATCGCTCATCTCCCTCACGTCCTCAATCGCTCAGTCATCGTCTCTCAAGCTAAGCGCGACAAGACAAAGAAGCCATGGTTTTCAAGAGAAAGTTGGACAGGACGGCTAACCTTCGACGATGACGGCGAGTTCAGGTAATGCTCGAATCTTCTCTTCACTTCTTCAAATGCTGGTTTTCTTTTATCTTAGGATTAGGTTTTTGATTTGGTTTCAAGTTTTCAATTCCGCCTCCAGCTTCTTTCTTTTTTCTCACTGATTTCTTTCTCCCTATTTATGTTCACAGCTTAGGGTTTTGATTTGGTACCCAAAGGTTCACTGGAGAAAAATTCCAGAAGTGCTTTTTTGTGCTCAGAATCGATTTTATCCTATTTGATGCTACAATCCGGAAATGGTAATTTTACCTGTTCACTTTTCGCCCTAATTTTGTCTCAATGCCCATTTGGGAATTCTTTGAAATTTCAACTGACTTGGTAATTACTTGGTTTTATCCGTAGTGAATTCAGAGAGCTTTGGTTTTCACCTGATTATCTTGCAATAACCTTGTTGTAGTTGGCAATAGGTCAAAATCTCTCTACTTTGGGTTTTACATAACCAGTTCCCATACACTGCACATCTGAGCTATTTTCGTGTGTATTATGCAGGTTTATTTTGGAAGTTTGGGGCAGTTTGGATTGTTAGCCGTGCTTGAATGGTTGTCAATTTGTGGCTTTTGATTGAGGGTTGGTTATACTTGAACAGACATCATCAATAATCTTTTCTTCTAAAACTCAGCTTTGTATTGCTAAAGCTTAAAAATTCCAGCTGAGTTACTTAATTTTCGACAACGGCAGATCTACTGCTTGTAGAGTCAGATTTGGCTACAAGAGTTTTCGTCCCCAAGTGAAGGGAATCCTTGTCAGCACCAAGGTTCAATTCAACAGTGTGCTCTTCTGCAGGTCGTTACTCTGAGGTTGGTGCCCTCCACTTTTCTTCATGTGATTGCACATAACAATTTGAATAGCTTCTTTCACAGGGGGTTGGAACTCCTCAAGTTCTTGGTCAGCAGTTGCAGAAACAGGACAGAGATCTCTAGAATCAATAACGACAGAGATCCCTTGGCAATCCTCATCAAGATGGAGGACTTTCTTGTGCACCAGAGAACTCTGGCTTGGAACTTCTGTTCCAGCCATGTGAGAGTTGGCTTTTACTACGTCTTCTCCATGACGCAGTTGCTCTTCCACGTGTGCCATACAGGTTTCAGAAACAACCCCACTAGTACATGGAGTGTCAGCATTTCTCACCTTTTCTCGAGTCTGATTCTTGTTGATCTAGTTTTGATGATGACCATTATGATTTGGTTTAATTTTGCAGGGCCACCGTTGTGTTCGTTGTAGTGATCAAGCCGGTTGGAATGCATCAAGACCTTTATCTTTGACCATTATCAAACACAAAAATCTATCCAAACCAGAGGATACAAATAGGAGCAAACATGAGTTGATTCTGTCATGAAAAAGAGTTAACGTGTATCCTGTAAGGTCAAACAATTACTTGACGAGAGGAGACTTGAACCGCCAGCCATAGCCAAAATCAGCTTGTTACAAGCGTGTTTGTTACAAGGCTGCAACCGTGTTTGTTACAGTTTTGTAGGAGGACATGTGGAGATTCCCCCAGGTCGTCGACAAAACATGGATCAGCACTAGCCAGCCGAACTTGTACGTGCCAAAACTCAAACATGAACATTTATTACTGCTGTGGATTGTTGTGAAGTTTGAAAGATTCTTCCAGTTTGGAATAAGGTCCACGAGAGGCGAATCAATGTTGAAGAAGGTGAAAGCGTGTTTTCCTCCTGATGAATCAGTCATTCAGTATGCCATTTTTCATCTTCTGTTTTTCCTTTCCGATATGCACCAAATATTTTGGAATGCCATTTTTCATCTTCTGTTTTTCCTTTCCGATATGCACCAAATATTTGATGATGATGACGCATTGGTGTTTGCATGGTTTCGACCGGAATTGATTGCTAATCTTGGATTAATGGACTGTTGTGATGCTGAAGTTTTGCAGGAACAAAGGCTGCATCAACAAAACAGTGGCTTTCCACTTGATCTGATATTACTTGTGCAGAGGTTACGTTACACATGAGTACATTCGCAACATAGCCCATGATTAACAGCATCAGAGATTGCATTTGACAAATGCTGCTTGTCGGAACAGCGAGGCCGTCGGAATCTCCATAGTGATCAATAATCTTCTTCGCTTGTGATATACAATCAGAGAGGGCCTTCACTTCTTCCGCAACCAGGTGGCTATAGTGCTAGCTAGAGATTTCATTTGAGTCATTAAAAGGTGTACTGAAACCATGTGTTTGGGTCAGAAAATTTAAGTGATGTAATACTTGTACTCAAACTCCTCAATGCCATGAGTATTTTCAGTTTTCTGTAATGGCAACTGAAATACAGTTCTACATCCATTGTGTTATCTTTTGACATGCCTCAATTAGAACATCTAGAGTCATGAGGTCGATGGAAGTTATCTTTTCATCCTTTTTTTTATCTTCAGTCTAACAATGTTAGGGGGCTTCACATTCCCAATGGTTTAACAAGATATTAATTTCAATGCACCGACGGTGCAAATCGATTATACAATTGACTTTATAACTCTTGAAGATAAACTTTTAGCCAATTAAACGAAATTAAAAGAAGATAGATGATTTAAACATTCAAGAACAACGACAAACTCCTATGATTATCGGCTGTGCAGTAGAAGATGCCTGGCTATGATTTCTTTTAGGCTTCTTATAAAGCTTAGATAATGCTTGAACAACAGTCCTCATTGAAGGTCTAGTTTTGGAAACTCCACTGACACATTTGAATGCAAGTGAAGCCGTATCATTAAGCTTGTTTACATCATAGTTTTCAATCAATTGCGAATCCACAATTTCTTCCCATCCAATCTTGCCCTCACTTTCCATGGCAGCTAGTTTTACGTATTCCATTAGCCCCTGCTGTGGATTTCTTCCAGTAATAAGCTCGAAAAGTAGCACACCAAAACTATATACATCGCTTTTCTCAGTGAAGGTACTTGTAGATATATACTCAGGATCAAGATATCCAAAAGTTCCTCTGATATTGGACGCACGTGGCTTAATCATCTCTGGTCTGGAAAGCCCAATGTCAAGTGACCTTGGCTTTCATAAACTCATCCAATAGAATGTTGGAAGACTTGATGTCACGGTGCACAATAGGTGGATCAGTCCCATAATGTAGATATTCCAACACCCTTGCAACATCTAGTGCTATGCTAAGTCTCAAATCCCAGCTTAATGGCTCATAATCTTTTCCATATAAATGAGAAGCAAGACTGCCATTGCTCATGTAAATGTAAAAGAGCATATGTCGTCCTCTTTCCGCAGCATATCCCACCAAAGCCACAAGGTTTTTGTGATGTAATCTTCCAAGTAATAGAACCTCAGTTAAAAATTCTTGTTCTCCTTGTCTTGAATTAGCACCAAGAACTTTAACTGCAACCGTCTCACCTGTAGGCATTTGTGCTTTGTAAACAGAACCAAATGCTCCAAGGCCAATGATCATTGTAAAATTAGAAGTAGCCTTTTCTACATCTTTCAGCTGCTTTTATCAAGCCAAAATCCGAAACATCTGAGCCAGAGACATCAAGGATTTCCCAGGAAGCATCAGCTAATGCAATCAAGACATCATCACTCAGCAACTTTCTTCGTCTAGCAATAGCTGCCACTGCTAACTTAATATCACCCGACAAGCTGATAGCAATCTCTTCCAAATCTTCAATAATATCCTCCAAAGGTCTTCCAAGAACTCCAATGCAAAGGTTGACTAGACTTTGAGGCTTTTTCTTCTTAGATAGAAATCCGGGAAATTGAGGATGGTTGATTACGGCAATGGAGGACTTGGATTTGAAATTAGATTGGAATTGGGATTAGATGTGAATTATGGTTATATCTTGGTTGTGATTTTTTCTTTTTTCTTTCTGATGAAATTTGGGAATTGGTTGTAATGTAGAAGTTAACTGTAGGATATGGATGTGATGCATTGTTATGCTTGAATGTTAAATGAAAATGTATGTATGCAAATGAACTTTAGGCCAAGTGCCTAATAAAAATGAAAAAAAAATGGAAACAATTCAGGATTAAAATCGGGGTATGACAATAATCATTGAAAACATGCTAAGGCCCTACAATGAACCACTACGCCTTGGGCAGAACGTAGGGTTTTGTGCAGAATGAAAAACAAAAGAAAATTACTCTGTTTGAAGAGTAACTTGGACCACATCTTCTGCTGTCCAATTGTTGATCAACTCCCCTGGTGCACACGGGCGAACCCAGTTGTCGAGATCACAGTCACTGTCACCATCTTCACTACCGACCGCAAAGACGTCACCGTGATTCATCAGCCCAGCACTGGTAAAGGTACTCGGACCTGTTTGCACACCCTGCTCCGCCTGCAAGGGTTGATAGCCAATTCCGAACTTATCCTCTTTGATAGGCAAATCCATCATCTTGCCCCAGCCTTCAGCTCTACCGGAGTCAACAACCTCTTTGGCCTGCTTATACGATGCAATTGAGGCACCCAACTTCTTCTGATCAGCAAAAGCCACCCTCTCGAGAGCAACAGTCTCAAATGCTTGGCATAAGGTTTCATGGATTTTGCCATCCACCTCTACATACTTGAAAGAGGATATGTGACTCACCAGAATATCTTCTTCACCACACACGGTCACAATCTGACCGTTCCAGACATATTTCAACTTTTGGTGGAGAGTTGACGAAACTGCCCCGGCTGCGTGAATCCATGGACGCCCCAACAAACAACTATATGCTGGCTGGATGTCCATCACATAGAAGATTATGTCGAAAACCTCCGGACCTATCTTCACCGGCAAAGTGACTTCACCAAAAACAGAACGTTTGGATCCGTCAAATGCACGCACAATCCGGTCACTCGGAGTGAGCACAACCCCTTCAACAGCTATCTTCTTCAAAATCTGCTTGGGCAACACGTTCAGCGACGAGCCAGTGTCTACCAACACGTGAGACAAAACAACATCCTTGCATTCCATGGTGATATGCAAGGCCTTGTTATGATTACGACCCTCAGGCGTCAAGTCCAGGTCAGTGAACCCCAAACCATGCCTGGTGCTCACGTTGGCAATCACACCCTCCAGTTGGTTGACCGATATCTCCTGAGGCACGTAAGCCAGATTCAGCATCTTCAATAGGGCATTACGATGTGCCTCAGAGCACAGAAGCAATGAGAGTATTGAAATTTTAGACGGAGTCTGATTTAGCTGATCTACAATCTTGTAGTCACTTTTCTTGATTATCTTCATGAACTCCTCCACGTCCTTCTCAAACGAACCCTCAAGCACCTCTTTCTGAGCCGGTTCTTCATCAACCACTGCTTGTTTGCCCTTAGCCTTGGCGAGAGCCTCGGCATTATTGTCTCTTAACGGTTGCGGAGCAAACAAACATCCACTTCTAGTAAAACCTCCTGGTCCACCAACATTGTCCACAACTGGACCCACAACCACAGGAGTTCTACTAGGCACACCAATAGTCACAAGCGCTTGATTCACCGGCCTGACCTGACTCTCAGCCCTTCTGTTGCTGCGGTAGGCGTTGTCATATCTCCACGGCACAGCCCTACTGTCAACAGCCCTTCTGACTGGAGCAACAATTGTAGTCGGATTACTGGCGATTACAGGAGCAGAAATGGTAACAGGAGTATCACCAGTTGTAGGCACACTAACAACTCTCTGGCCACGTCCTTCAGACGGTTTAAAGTAGATAGTGACAGTCGACACCATCCCACGGTCTCTATCGGCCCGAACAAACTATACACAGCCCTCGTCAATCAGATTCTGAATACCAGCCCGCAACTGATCACAACCATTTCCAGATTCAGCACAATCAGAACAGCCCTCACGACAGCCCGGGAATACGCCTCCGCTCAACAAACGGTCCTTCACAACAAACAAAGAGGTTTGAACATCATCCACACCGACCACCAGATCTTCAGCTTCTGCCCCTTCAATACTGTTCACTCTGTGGGCACCATGCGGCGGCATAGGGTTGTTTACAACATTCGGCACAGGAGCAAAATTGATAGTTTTAGCGTCAATTAGGTCCTGGACTTTATGATGAAAAGCCCTGCAGTTTTCAATGTGGTGCCCCGGAGCACCAAAGTGGAAATCACAACGCACGTTGGCATCATACCCAAGCGGTATTTTTGTCAACGGAGCCATGGTCCTCTCTCCACGAATCCAAATCTGAGCAACTCAGGTAGTAACTCAGCATAGGTCATCGGCAATGGATCAAAATGCCGATCAGGCATCCTCTGCCTTGGCTGATACGGACGTTGCTGTTGTTATTGTTGTTGCGGCGGTTGTTGAACTCTCTGTTGTTGCTGTTGTTGACGAGGTTGAGGTGCTGGAATGGTCACAGCAGCAACCTGGCGATATTGATTCCTGTTCACAATCCTTCTTCCGTGTTGTACAGCACTGGCTTCACCTTCTCTCCGACGAGGTGCCCCAGCAAAAGGTTTCTTAGAAGACGAGGACCCTGCATCCTGAATTTTACCAGCTTTAATCAAGCTCTCTGTCCTCTCTCCGCAGATCACGACGTCTGAAAAACTACCGAATGGGCAGCTTCCCATCCGGTCCATGAAAACACCCTGCAGTGTGCCAATGAACATATCAGTTAACTCCCTCTCCAGCATAGGGGGTTGTACTCTTGCAGCCAATTCACGCCACCTCTGGGCGTACTCCTTGAAGCTTTCTCCGGATTTTTGACAAAGACTCTGCAGCTGAGTCCGGCTCGGCGCCATGTCCATATTATGTTTGTACTGCCTCAAGAAGGCCTCACCCAGGTCTCTCCAGCATCGGATAGAATCTCTCTTCAGTTCCATGTACCAATCCAAGGAAGCCCCAGATAAGCTATCCTGGAAGAAATACATCCACATTTTCTCGTCATCGGTGTAAGCAGAGATTTTCCGATAGTATGCCTGCACATGGGTGCGAGGGCAAGAAGTACCATTGTATTTATCGAACGAGGGTGCTTTGAATTTGTAGGGAATCCTCAACCCCTCTACCAGACCCATGTTGGTCACATCAAAACCCAGGGAATTCTGACATTCCATGGCTCTTATTTTCTCAGCAAGGGCATCCACCTTACGGTCCCTATCCTCGACTCTTCCAACAACCTCGTCATCTTCACTAAGCAAAGTGAACATGTCCTCTTGTCTGTCAACAATCGGAGCAGGATGACGAACAGGAGCCCGGGTAACTCTGGCATTTACAGTCTCTACAGCAAGAGGCTGTCCGTTGATTCTGATCCCCCTTAACTCATCACCCACAGCATAGTCGTTGGCGGGAGCAGCAGTAGCAGCATTCTCATGAACAGGCACGCCCACTGGTGAAGCACGGTTGGACTGCGGAATCACGGTTTCTTGTCTTTGGGCTAAGGCACGCAGCTCCTCTTGCCCTTGGACAACACCCTGCATCATAGTCATAAACTGGGCCATGTTTTCCCTCATCTCAGCTAATTCTGCCTGAACCTGGTCCATGCCTATCTGATGATTGAGTCTAGTTGAGTAGCGATGCGGTCTTTGATCACCTATCCTGCCTGACACAGGAACCAGAGTGAGAAGTCACGAACAAGAACACCTGTTATGCAAAATGATATGAGTATGATGCTGATGCATATGATGCACATGATATGTTCATTTCTCAGGCATTCAAAGAGCCTGATTCATCTTCAAAAGATGGCAACCTGCAGCAAGAACAATACAGAAGCACAGGAACAACATACACAAGAGCAATGAGTACAAGGTGAAACACCAATAATCTCATCTATAGATAAGAGCAACAGGATCATACAACAAAGTCAACAAAGATCCAAATAATCGGAGTACAACAATGAATCCCACCCAACAAGCCTGGGGGTGATTCTCAACATAAACATCAGAAATACAAGCTAAGACAAACGACTTCCAGGAATGAGCGTCTTCAAGTAGTGACACTGGTCTATCAACAGGTCACACTCTGAACATTCTGGCAAGGGAGTGATCTTCTCCTTCAACTGTCTTCTGAGCTCTACAACTTCTCCTCCAAGTTGGCTCTCTGATGCATGTCTCAAGTCAACTTCCTTCTTCAACTGGATATCTTTGTCTCTGAGTTGCTTCTCTAGGTCTCTGATCTTCTTCTGATAACTAGCTTCAACTCTCTGCAACCTCAAGCACTCTCGGTGTTCTGCATTCAGCAAGTTCTCCATCTCTTCATAAGATCTCTTCTTGCTCTTTACTCCACCAACATCTACACCCTGGATGTCTCTTAGTTGATGAGTTAGGTTCAACTTATTAGCTTTGGTTTTATACAACTCCATCTGGGCATCTTGCTCTTTCTCCTTCAACCTAGGATTCTCCATCAGGGCTTGCTTGTACTGCTCAGCAGGTACACTCTCAGCAAGGATCACAGGTGGTTGCACTTGCAAAGGCTTCAACCTATCATAGGGCAACAACAAAGTTTCCACTCTCTTCTTGACCCACTCAATGTAGTCAGGCATAGCAATGGCAAACTTCTTCCCTAAGACAGCTCCATCCTTGACCCTAATAGACTTCCAAGCTCTTCCTATCTGCTCCAATCTAACAGGGTCACTGCGCTTCTCAAAATACACACTCTCAGCTATCTCAGCATCGAGTGGTCTTCCATTCATCACAAACCCTAACTGGCGCAGAGACAGAACCGGATTGTAATTGATGCAACCCTTAGTCCCTACAAGTGGCACATTCCGAAACGCTCCACAACTCATAATAACATCCCGCACATCCATCCGATAAGATTGCCATCTGATATCATATGAAGTAAGAGACATAACCCTCTGAGTCCACTTATGAGTGCTCTGGGCATCCACAAAAGGCCCACTAACTGGCAGGAGAGACAAGAACCATCTGAGCAAAAGTGGGAGACAGCATCTGATAGCTCCACCCTTACCATGCCTACTGTGAATAGCATAGTAAGTGTCAGCTAACAGCGTAGGAACCGGGTTTCCTCCAATGAAGATAGTGATTGTAGCATAGTCCACAAAGTTGGGCATACTCGGGAACAAGACAATCCCATAGATCATGATGACCAACTGAGCATGAAAAGCTTCCCAATTCCCCCTCTCTGCTTCTTCTCTAGCTACCCTCAATAGGAACTTCAAAGGCAAAACCATAACATCCCCACTGGACTTCCAATTATCACTCACTTCTTTGATACCCAAATGGAGAACTCTGGCAACAACTCTGAAGTCAACCTCCTTAGGCACATCCAAGAAAGGAACCTGACACCGGACCGGGACACTCAGCAGAATGGAGTACTCCTCGAGAGTAGGCGCCAACTGATAATCCTGAAAGGTGAAGCAACGAAGCTCTGGGTCGTAGAACTGTAGAAGAGTCTGCAAAGGCACTGGATCAATCACCATCTTCAACAGTGTCAGAATATCCCCATATTGATCGACAAACCCCTTCTGATTACCACTGGTCACAAGGTCGCTCAACTCTATCAGAGACGCCAAAGGCTCACGGTGAAAGCTGTAGGAACAAGACTTCCGCTTCAACTCTGGGACTGTTGCCATCTCTATCAGTGAATAGAACTCCGGAATGAACCTGAGAAATGATATGCATGCAGAGATTAGCTTTTTCTTTTTTCTTTTTCTTTTTCTCTTTTTTTTGCGTATTTTTTTGAAAATAAACATGCTATGATGCAAATGATGCAGACAAGACTGGCAGGCTGTGCATCTCAGAACACAGGATCAAGGCTTCGGCTTGAACTCGGAACCACAATTCATCTGAAACCCAAAGTCATCTGATAAACTGTCATCTGAACCCATAGTCACCAACAGGATCACAAGTCACCAACAAGTCACCGACAAGTCACCCACTGTACCTGTAATAATGATCATTCCCTCCCCACTCACGGGTGTCATCTAGGTCAGGGTAAGGTCGATAGAAACGCAGCATAATAACCCTTTCATAGAATATCATCATATACACACCCGAAGTATGTAACGATAATACCCCATCAGAGTCTGAACTGCTCGTGATATCAATGTTCCGCTAAGTGGCGCCATACCACCCGCTTCCCATGAATCACTATATTCCTAGGTTTCCTAGATTTCACTCATAGCCTGGGTATTGGGCCTTTTACCTTATGTAACTCCCACCCCAACAGAGAGACAACACAGCACAGCCAGATGAACAGATGAAAATGAATGAATGCAGACATAAATGCAAACATAAATGCAAACAATAAATACATGAATGCAATAAATGAAACAGCAAAAGCAACCAAATCCTACCCTAGAGAGCGCTAGGAGAGACTCGCTTAGGGAAGATGGACCAGCAAGAGGTCAACTTCTCTATTTCCCCAACAGAGTCGCCAGCTGTCGCATTACGCGAAAAACCGGCGGGAAAACAAAACAACAGAGCCGCCACCGTGCGTTACTTATCCCAAAAGAGGGAAAGGAAACGCTCGAAGTAAACCTGGAAAAGACATGGTCTCGCGACCAAAGAGAGATGGGATCGGGTGTCGGTTATGCGAAGGGAAGGTATTAGCACCCCTACGCATCCGTCGTACTCGACGGGATCCACGCACAAAAGGAAGGATAAAGATTGCTAAGCACTGCACACAAACTGCACACACTGGCTGGAAAGAGACACAGAAACGACAAAAGAAACTAACTCGGCAGGATATCGCATCCTAGGCCTACGTAGTCTGTCAGGCACAGACATCAGAGTCGACGTAGTTCGGGACAGGGGGAAACGTGCTCGCTAGGATGTCGCATCCTATGCATCCGTATCTTCTCGGACTAAAGAAGAATCAGAGCACTCGTAGCTCGGCTAACGCACGCCAAACAAAACACAAACACTGGAAACCGACTGCCAATCGCTGGACTTACGTCAGACTCCAACACAAACAGGCAAACATGGAAACCGAATGCCAATCGCTGGACTTACATCAGACTCCGAACCAAACAAACACACACTGGAAACCAACTGCCAATCGCTGGACTTACATCAGACTCCAAGCACACGACAAACAAACACGCAGGAAACCGACTGCCAATCGCTGGACTTACGTCAGACTACAACACGCACAAAGGACAAAAGCAAAAAGGGCGCCCGGAGAGGTCAGCTCATCTCCTGCCTACGTACCTCATCTGGTATGAGG